>NC_043993.1:37213577-37293577 GCF_902150065.1 Myripristis murdjan
TTTGTTTTTATTATATCAGGTGATCAACTTCATATTCAAGATTCAAGATTCAAGATTTTTATTTGTCACATGCATGAATGTACAGCCGCAGTGAAATGTGACGACAACTCCAGCACTGTGCAGGTAAAATAAAAATAAAATAAAATAAAATAAAATAAAATAAGATAAAAATAAAAATAAAACAGAAAGTATATATATATATACACACTCCTATGTACAATCCTCTGTACAATTATGAACATTAAGTGTACATATTACACTGGAGTTTAAAAAAAATCAGGTGTTTCTGCGATGATATTCAATATTCAATATTTGATTGTATGTTTCATTCAAATTCTTTTTCTTTTCATTTGTAAATACATCATTTTTAATTTTTTTACTTTAACACCTTTAATTTTTCTTTCTTTTTCATTTCATTTTTCATTCTCTCAGTGTGTTTCTTCTTTCTCTTTAAGTTACCATACCGTGCTGGAGTTTAAACAAACAAACAAACAAACAAACAAACAAACAAAATCAGCTGTTGGCTTTGTGATGTTTACTGGATGTATTGATCGACTGGCAGCTTATTGATTATTGGATTTTGCTGCTGGTTTTGTGTGATGCTATTCAGCTGCAGCTCGACGGGCCGCTCTGTTTATTCACCGTCACTGCGGCCGTGTGTGTGTGTGTGTGTGTGTGTGTGTGTGTGTGTGTGTGTGTGTGTGTGTGTGTGTGTGTGTGTGTGGTGGGGGGGTATTAGGGGCAGTAAGTATATTGTAAATGAAAGTTTATGGTAAAACAGCCCATAAACGCGGGGCTGTATAAGTGTGAAGGAGCTGCCGGCTCAGGTTTATGGGCCGCTGAGAGTTATTTGCTCTCTGCTGCCTTTTGCTTTTATTTGCTCTAATTATCGGCCGAGCCGCCGCCTCTGATTGGCTGGAAACTCATTTGGGTCCCGTCCGCTCGGTTCGTTAAGCGGAATAAACTTTAACGACGCGGGACGTCCCGGCCGGGTGTCGGCACGCCGCCCGGGACCCGGAGCCCCGACTGGTTTAACCTGATGCAGCTGAAACTGGAGCTGCTGGGACTTTCAGGACATTTTGAATAAAAAAAAAACTAAAAAAAAAAAAAAAACAGAACCAAACAAAAAAAGTTCCTGAATGTTTCACCGGCAGTCTGAGCCGGCAGCCATTTTGTGTTGCACGGCTGCTCGGTGTCCTGAAATGGCCGCCGCCTCGTCAGAGCATCAGGCTGCAGACACACACACACACACACACACACACACACACACACACACACACACACACACAGGGTTCAGACATGCTGCTCTTTACTCCCAGCTGATCATCTGACTGAGGTGACATCATGAAGGGCTCCACCCCTCGCGCGCGCGCACACACACACACACACACACACACACACACACACACACACACAGGCACACACACCAAACTTCCTGTTCCAGAAGATTCCCTCCAGTCGAGTCAAAGCTCACTGCAGTGTGTGTGTGTGTGTGTGTGTGTGTGTGTGTGTGAGTGTGAGTGTGTGTAAACAGCAGCTTCAGTGTTATGATATTCTAATATTCAGGGGTATTTTTGGCTCCTGTTTGATGTAAAGTCTTTTTGAATAATTCTGATTTACTTCATTTCTGCTGATTTGTTAATCCTCTTTTCTCCGTCCGTGTTTCTTAAGAGGGACACTTTCACTTTTTATGTTTTTTAAGCACAAAGAAAACATACAGCTGTTTTCACATCCCAGCACTGTGTGTATTGTGTGTATTTTGTGTTTATTGTGTGTATTTTGTGTGTATTGTGTGTATTTGTCTTTGTGTTAAACAGCAGAAACATTTTCATACTGAACACAAACCCGAATATGTTTTATTGATATCAGAGTCCTGAGGGGCCAAATCAACTTGGGCTCTAAAACAACAATTTAATACACAATTTAAAAGCCACCAGAACATTTAGAAAAAAAAAAAAAAAAAAGGAAAAAAAAAAGAAAAGAAAAGAAAAAAAACTAAAAAAAAAAAAAAACACAAAAATGGGTGAAAAAAATCCAAGAAGATTACCATTACAGGGACAAATGATTTCAGAATATTACACAACAATAAGTGTGAAATTACACAGCATCGCAAGGAAAAAATAATAATCATAATAATAATAATAAAAACCAACAGACAGAGCAGCGTGAGGTCCGTCAGGTTGAAGCTGCTGCGGCTCGGCGTGCCTGTGTCTCCACGCTCCGAACGCTTTACGGCCCAAAGCCCCAATAAAGTTTATGGAGGCGCGGCGCCGCTCGCCTCCTCGCCGTGTGTTTACCTGCACACCGCAGCGAGGAGGCTGCTGTTGCCGCTGACGACCGGCAGCCTCGCTCTCTGCGGCCCCCCGGGCCGAGCGAGACGCTCACCTGCCGGCTGCCTGCAGCGCGAGCGGCCGCAGACACACGACATCAGGCTCAGGAGGCCGAGGCAGCACGTCAGGGTGAGAGAGGAGGATCAGCAGCCAGAGAGAAAAGACCTCATTCAGCTGAAGGAGCCACGTGTGTGTGTGTGTGTGTGTGTGTGTGTGTGTGTGTGTGTGTGTGTGTGTGTGTGTGTGTGTGTGTGTGTGTGTGTGTGCGTGTGTGTGTGTGCGTGTGTGTGTGTGTGTGATTTTCCAATTCTGGTGGAGATCCGGAGGTTTCCTGAGATCCCAAACATGAGCTGCTGAGTCTAACACGATGCACAACACATGTAGATCTTTTCTATGTGATGTGGTTCTGCAGTGAACCCCAGACCCCGGGGACGTGTTTTATTTTCACGTCCTCTGGAGCGACCTGATAGGCCGTCAGAGCTTTGGGGCGGAGCTTCAGGGAGACAAACCGTCAGAGTCTCCTCTGTGACCGAACCCGACCCGAGCCCCGGGTGTGGCTCGTCCTCCATCTTTAGGTCACGTTTGCCGCCTGAGACAGCTGGCGTGTTGCCTTCAGTGTCATCACGTAAACTCCAGCACTACACAGGAAGTTGCCCAGTTGCTCCATCAGCATCAGTGTTGACTAAAGTAACGCTGACGTGACTGAACTCGAACGCAGCATCTCCATGTTTGCCCGCTCGGGTCGGGCACACACACCGTGGCTGGGACGGGGGACTGATCACATGACCCCGTGCGTTTGGACCAGCACGACTTTTTAAGAACACGTTGGACCGTCAGACCGTCGGCTCGATCCCGGGGGGAATGAAGCGGAAAGGAAACATGATCGTTTCTGAGGCTGACTGCAGGTTTCCCCTCAGGGAGCGACGTGCAGTTTGGCCTGAAGAGGCTCCCGTAGCTCAGCTGAGGCCGTATGGACCCGTCATGAAGAACAGAAAGAAACAACTGGGCGGCATTGGAGGGTTGAACGCGGTGCAGTGAGGAAACACATCGCCTCGGGTTTTCTCTCTCCTTCGTTTTCTGAGGCACTGATCACTCAGGAGGCGGTGGATCGATAAAGTTTTGTCAGATTCTCTGCGTTTATTAGATTCAGCCTGGAGCACAGCAGGACAGCGCTGTCCCTCTGACTACAGCGTGATGTCAGAGGAAGATGGCCGCCGTGTGACCGTCATCTGAGAGGAAAAGCCAGAAGCTGCTGATGGAGCTCCAGGTCCGTGTTGGAGACCGGACTGCACCCGTGTGATTGGACAGTAAAGAGAGAGGGGGGGTGGTCACAGGCTGAGGGGAGGAGGCTGATGCAGAGGGCTTCCTCAGGCCAGGCTCTGCGGGTTCACCTGCCTCAGCTGGAGCGGCCCGGACGAGCCTCACCACGCGGCTGATCTGGAACCAGACGTGGATTTGAGCTGCGGCCGTTTGCAGCCGAGGCGTCGACCCGACCTGCGGCTCCGGCTCCCAGCAGAGCCACTGGAGCAGAGTCTGAGGAAAACTTCTCAACGTGGAGTTCTTCAAACAGTCTCCAACGTGAAGTTCCCAGAGTCGCTCTCAGGGGGGGGTTCTTGAGTCATGTTCTTGAGGTAAAGCTCTTAAAGTTCTCTGAGTAGAGTTCTTAAACCAGGGTTCTCAAAGTAGAGCTCTGTAAATGAGCCTGGGCGTTGGGCTCAGACCCAGTGCCTCCTGGAGCTCGCTGTCCCAGACCGCTGGGGGGCCGGCCCACCATTTTACACTCAGGGTCAAAAATCAGATGTTTGCCATCGCTCGACGCAGATCTCCTGTTCATAATGATGTTTATAACATGTATAATATGTAACAGTGTATTTATGTATATGATGTATATAACATGTATAATATGTAACAATGTATTTATGTTTATGATGATGTATATAACATGTATAATATGTAACAATGTATTTATGTATATGATGATGTATATAACATGTATAATATGTAACAATGTATTTATGTTTATGATGATGTATATAACATGTATAATATGTAACAATGTATTTATGTATATGATGATGTATATAACATGTGTAATATGTAACAATGTATTCATGTATATGATGATGTATATAACATGTATAATATGTAACAATGTATTTATGTTTATGATGATGTATATTAGCTCTGTGTTGCTTTCAACATAAAAATCATTTGGTGCGACTGAAACTTTGGGCCTCAAGTTCAAGATTGTTCTCCGACCTTCTTCCTGATCAACTTCCCTGTGTTCACCGGGCCGCTGATACACACACACACACACACACACACACACACACACACACACACACACACACACACACACACACACACACACACACACACGCACACTGCTGATAGTCTCTATCAGTGTTTAGATAGCACTGAAACGGACCCAGAAGGACAAAGGTCTTAATGAGGGCACACACACACACACACACACACACATACACACACACACACACACACACACGCACAGGGCAGGCCTGTTCTTCACACTGTGACCCAGTTCATAATAAAGCTGCTGTGTGTTGGACTTTATTAAAACTGAAAACTAAAGTGACTCTGACTCAGGTCAGAGGAAATTATATTCAACGTTTTGATTCTCTGTCTGTTCATCTCACACACAAAAAAAAAAAAACTCCAGGATTACAGTCATAGATTAACAAGAAGAAAAAACCTGGACATTCTCTGAGACTGAAGTCATGAATGTAAGAGAAAAAAATTATAGAATTATGAGGAAATTATGAGGAAAAAGTTGAAGTTGGTGAAAAACGTGAAGGCGTGTGCTTCCTTGGCCAAAATAGTGAAACAACTTTTCTGAGGTTTTTCTTCTCATAAATTTGTGACTATAATCTCAGTTTTTCAGGGTTTTTTTCTCGTAGATTTGTGAGTTTTTTTCTCGTAAACTTACAGCTGTAATCTGGGAAATTCTGAGTTGCCCTTTGGTAGGAACATGCCAAAGTCTGGGTAAATTTGGTGTCGTTAAAAAGGCTTCTCCTCCATTTCCTGTCAAATCATGCACACACACACACACACACACACACACACACACACACACACACACACACACACACACACACTCACACACACACACACACACACGATATATATAGCAGATAGCAGGATCCTCTGCTCTGTTTGCTCAGTGTTCCTCTTCGCCCTTTGGACACCACACCTCGACTCTGCTGCCTTGATTAGCCAATACGACTTAGTGTGTGTGTGTGTGTGTGTGTGTGTGTGTGTGTGTGTGTGTGTGTTGCTGTTGTCTACGTGTCAGTGTCGCTCTTTCTCTCTGTTAGTTGTATTAAGACTGGGTTCACCTCTGTCCTGCCACCAGCTTTATCTGTGCAAACACATCATGACTGTGGATGGTGTGTGTTGGACTGCCAGAGAGGAAGAGGCGTTTTGTGTGTGTGTGTGTGTGTGTGTGTGTGTGTGTGTGTGTGTGTGTGTCCAAAGCAGAAGTACATCATCAAACTTCTCAAAAACAAACGAGCTCATCGGTCATCTGTACAATAAAGCTTTTTGGTTTTAATACAAATTACTCTGAAAATATACACATTCAGTTCTCGTGTGCGATCAGGATCATTTACAGCAGATTTGTGTCGGCGGCGGGACGAGGCCCAAGCGTGAGCGGGAAACAAACGCACCCCAGCCGGGCGGCCACACACTTTGGGAGCGCTTGGTTTAACGTGGCGGGCAGCACAGGCGCACATCTGCAGGACAGGAGTGTGTTCAGGGTGATGGTGAGCGAGCCAGCCAGCGTGGTGTGTGTGTGTGTGTGTGTGTGTGTGTGTGTGTGTGTGTGTGTGTGTGTGTGTGTTGTCTTGAGTTTAGCCTGAACCCACATCCACACTGATACGCTTTTGTTTCAAAATGGCATTTAAAGGAATATTACAATGTTTCCCCCCGTCCCCAGCCTGAGGCCAGATGTTGGACACCGTCTCCACCTCTGGCTCAGCTCCTGTGGGTAGCATCTCCTGTTAGCTTAGCATAAAGACTTGAGGTCTATGGGAGTCGTTAGCTTGGCTCCATGTATTTCAGATCCACATGATGCGCTGTGTGAATCAGACAGCTCATACAGGCTAACGACTCCCATAGACTTCAAGTCTTTATGCTAAGCTAATATCCATAACAACCTGCTGAGAGTGCGATCACACATGCTGGGGCTGTGGCTGATGTGCCCTTGAGCCAAGCACTTAACACTACGGCACGCAGGAAG
This sequence comes from Myripristis murdjan, assembly GCF_902150065.1. Taxonomy (NCBI): domain Eukaryota; kingdom Metazoa; phylum Chordata; class Actinopteri; order Holocentriformes; family Holocentridae; genus Myripristis; species Myripristis murdjan. Next base: position 37,220,166 of record NC_043993.1, read on the forward strand.
GACGGCATCACAACGTGCGTGTGTGTGTGTGTGTGTGTGTGTGTGTGTGTGTGTGTAGCTCTAACCTCTGCTGCTAGCTTGCTACACTCAGCAGAATGAAGGTACTAACTGGAACCAAAAATGGCTCTTCAGATTGAGGCCGGAGAAGAACCATTTTTGGTTCCACAAAGAAGCTTTTAGCAAGAGGTTCTTTAAAGAACCTTTTCTGTAGATGGTTCTTAATGGAACCCCCACAGGTGGCTCAAAGAACCATCAAAAACAGTTCCTTGAGGAACCATAAATGGTTATTTTAAACAGGCTCTTTAAGCGACCATGTTTAAGAAGGTTCTTTGTGGACCCAGCTGGTTCAGTAAAGAACCTTTTTTTTTTAAATGGTTCTTTAGAAATTTTTCAGAATAAAAGCTTCTCTGAGTGTTTTAAATCAGATGGCTGTGTGCAGGTTGAAAACCAACATGAACATGTTGTTGGCCGGTTCTCCACGTTCCTTGTTCCTTCACTGGGTTCCAGACGAGCTATTAAAAATGTTTTCTGATGGTTTATAGAGCGAGACATTAATCCATTCACTGAGGAAATAATCTGCACATTAATCCACTCACTGAGGAAATAATCTGCACATTAATCCACTCACTGAGGAAATAACTCCAATAAACATGAAGAACCTTTAGCACTTTAAAGAACCACAGACCCGCATGGACTAAATAAAGAGTGTTTTTAGGAACCACTGAAGAACCAGTGTTTTTCTGCAGAGATTTAATCTGAGCTGCTGAGCCAGAGACCCAGCCTGCAGGTCAGTGTTGTGTCCAGCGGGGGCAGCACTGAGCTAAACAGAGCAGAATCTGTGTGGGTCAGTGGGGCTCAATGCTCTAAACTGATCAGTCCATTTGATCCAGATATTGATCAGTAACTGGACTGTTCCTGTCCATATTTCTGCTGCAGACAGGATTATAAACTGAGATTATAATCCATGGCTGTAAAATGCTGTGAGTTTGAGCAGATTTGCACTGGCATTGAGGCTCTGTGCTGCTGACTGGCTGCAGAACCACAGGAGAACCAATCATCTGCTTCCTAAATGTTCCACATTTAGGAGCAGGATTATGGTTTTGGCCAGTGGGTGTGGCCTGTCGGGACCTTCTGATCCAGCATCATCTGATGTGTAAATATGTCACTTCAATAGTTAGAAATGCAGTTTTCTTGTAATTGTTGTATGCAAACATGGGAAAAAAGTGATGATTCATTTTGTCAGATCTGACCTGAAAATGAAGAAATTTCATAAAAATTTTTACAAGAAAATGACTGGAAAATTAGCATCGCCATGTGTTTCTAATGGCTGAAATGACGTATTTAAATGATGCTGGATCAGATTTCTTGTGACACTTTCAGACACACCAGCGTTTAAACTCCCCTGGAGGACCCCTGGGGGGCGCTCCAGGACCCCGTGGGGGTCCCCGGATCACACCGTGAGAACCCCGGCGCTGTGACACCCGACAGGTCAAAGTTCAACCGAGCCTCGCTCTGCAGGCGGCGGCAGCGGCGGCGTTTGGGAGAAACAGTTTGGGTCAAAAGTCTGAGGACGCCGCTCTCCCACAGTCGTCATGGTAACAGTGACGTCGCCGTGACGAGCGTTCGCTTTAAGAAAAAGGGGAAAAAGCTGACAGGAGGCAAGATAGCGTGAAAGTGAAAGCTTTTTTCAGTTCACAGGGAAGATTGTCTGATTTCTAGTCCACATCTCTCCTTCTCCTTCTTCTCTTTCTTCTTCTCTTTCTTCTTCTCTTTCTTCTTCTCTTTCTTCTTCTCTTTCTTCTTCTGCTCACGGCGACTCCACGTCTGCGGCGTCAGCGTCCGTCAGACGAAGGCCCTCCCTCCTCTTCCTCAGTACTCCTCTTTGATGGTCAGAGGCAGGGAGGAAGGGGACACCAGCCCGTTGCTGCTGCTGCTGCTCGTCACCATGGCGACGCTGCCACCGTTCCCATGGAGGCCGCCACCGCTGCCGTTGCTGCTGGCGGCGCCGCCGCTGTGGTTGCCATGGGGAGGAGTGGGCGTGGTCGTGGAGGAGGCCGGCTGCTGGAGCTTCTTCTTGTTGACCTTCCTCTCCTTCGCCCTGCGGTTCTGAAACCAGATCTTCACCTGGGAGAGAGAGAGAGAGAGAGAGAGAGAGAGAGAGAGAGAGAGAGAGAGAGAGAGAGAGAGAAGAGACAGAGAGACAGACAGAGAGAGAGAGCGAGAGAGAGAGAGAGAGACAGACAGAGAGAGAGAGACAGAGTGAGAGAGAGAGAGACAGAGAGAGAGAGAAAGAGAGACAGACAGAGAGAGAGAGAGACAGACAGAGAGAGAGAGACAGAGAGAGAGAGAGAGAGAGACAGAGAGAGAGAGAGAGAGAGAGACAGAGAGAGAGAGAGAGAGAGAGAGAGACAGACAGAGAGAGAGAGAGACAGACAGAGAGAGAGAGACAGAGTGAGAGAGAGAGAGACAGAGAGGATATATTTTATTCTGTTTTTAATTAAAAATGATCTGTTCACTCATTTAGTTGTGTGTGTGTGTGTGTGTGTGTGTGTGTGTGTGTGTGTGTGTGTGTGTGTGTGTGTGTGTGTGTGTGTGTGTGGTTCCTGTTTTACTGACTGATTTATTACAGGGTTGCTGTTTCTTAATTTTCATTTTTCTGTTGTTGTTGTTTTTTTTTCATGTGAAGCTTTTTGCCTTACATTAGTTTGTATGTAAAGTGTTATCCAAATAAAGTCGGACTGACTGATTGACTGATTGATTGATTGATTGATTGACATTATTGATTGACCTAACAGCTGAGTTCCAGTGAAAGCTTCATCTGGCTGGAGCTTCCTGCTGGAGGTGAAACGACGTCGAGAGCTGGGGAAACAAAACCTGCACGTTGCAATTCAAATGTCCACAGTTAATAATTACAAAATATTGATAACGCTGAATGAAGGCCAGCATGTCTTGGTCGGATGGCGGCGTGCAGGAGGCTGTGTGTGTTTTCACCTCATGAGCATCAAAACGGTTCAAATAAAGTCACTTTATTCTTCCCTTTGAAACGGGACAGGATTCAGTCCATCGCTTTGAAAACAGGAGAAAAAGACGATGAGCACCTCAGCAAGAAATCACCCAAAAATTAGCAAAAAAAAAAAAAAAAAAAAAATCAAACAAACAAGCAAACAAGGAAACGACCTGAAATGAAGCAACAAAAAGAAAGTGCTAAAAATATAAAAAGCAAATTACTTATTTACATCTATGTATGTATATATGTGTATATATATGTATATATGTCTGTATATGTACGTATGTATTTGTGTGTGTGTGTATATATATATATGCAAATAAGTAACCTGCTTTTTTAATTTTCAGCACTTGCACATTTTCAAATTAATTTCTTGCTAAGTTGCCATTTTTGCATATTTATAGAAGAAATCAAGCCAGTGTGCTCGGGTTAGAAAGGCTTCAGTATTTGGTTTGGTCTGGTTTGGTCTGGTCTGGTCTGGTCTGGTCTGGCTTGGTTTGGCTTGGTTTGGTTTGGTTTGGTCTGGTCTGGTCTGGTCTGGCTTGGTTTGGCTTGGTTTGGTTTGGTTTGGTCTGGTTTGGTTTGGTTTGGTTTGGTTTGGTCTGGTCTGGTCTGGTTTGGTTTGGTTTGGTTTGGTTTGGTTTGGTCTGGTTTGGTTTGGTTTGGTCTGGTTTGGTTTGGTTTGGTCTGGTTTAGTTTGGTTTGGTCTGGTCTGGTTTGGTTTGGTTTGGTTTGGTCGGGTTTGGTTTGGTTTGGTTTGGTTTGGTTTGGTTTGGTTTGGTTTGGTTTGGTCTGGTTTGGTTTGGTCTGGTCTGGTTTGGTTTGGTCTGGTTTGGTTTGGTTTGGCTTGGTTTGGTCTGGTCTGGTTTGGTTTGGTTTGGTTTGGTTTGGTTTGGTTTGGTTTGGTTTGGTTTGGTCTGGTTTGGTCTGGTTTGGATTGGTTTGGTTTGGTCTGGTTTGGTTTGGTCTGGTTTGGTCTGGTTTGGATTGGTTTGGTTTGGTCTGGTTTGGATTGGTCTGGTTTGGTTTGGTCTGGTTTGGTTTGGTTTGGTTTGGTCTGGTTTGGATTGGTTTGGTTTGGTCTGGTTTGGATTGGTCTGGTTTGGTTTGGTCTGGTTTGGTTTGGTCTGGTTTGGTTTGGTCTGGTTTGGTTTGGTTTGGTTTGGCTTGGTTTGGCTTGGTTTGGTTTGGTTTGGCTTGGTTTGGTTTGGCTTGGTTTGGTTTGGTTTGGTTTGGTTTGGTTTGGTCTGGTTTGGTTTGGCTTGGTTTGGTTTGGTTTGGCTTGGTTTGGTTTGGCTTGGTTTGGTTTGGTTTGGTTTGGTTTGGTTTGGTTTGGTTTGGTTTGGTCTGGCTTGGTTTGGTTTGGTTTGGTTTGGTTTGGTTTGGCTTGGTTTGGTTTGGTTTGGTTTGGCTTGGCTTGGCTTGGTTTGGTTTGGCTTGGCTTGGTTTGGTTTGGTTTGGTTTGGTCTGGTCTGGTCTGGTCTGGTTTGGTTTGGTTTGGCTTGGTTTGGTTTGGTCTGGCTTGGCTTGGCTTGGCTTGGTTTGGTTTGGTCTGGCTTGGCTTGGTTTGGCTTGGTTTGGCTTGGTTTGGTTTGGCTTGGTTTGGTTTGGCCTGGTTTGGCTTGGCTTGGTTTGGTTTGGTTTGGTTTGGTCTGGCTTGGTTTGGTTTGGTTTGGTTTGGTTTGGTTTGGTCTGGTTTGGTTTGGTTTGGTCTGGCTTGGTTTGGTTTGGTTTGGTTTGGTTTGGTTTGGCTTGGTTTGGTTTGGTTTGGTTTGGCTTGGCTTGGCTTGGTTTGGTTTGGCTTGGCTTGGTTTGGTTTGGTTTGGTTTGGTCTGGTCTGGTCTGGTCTGGTCTTGGCTTGGCTTGGCCGGTGCAGGTGTTCAGGTACCTGTCTCTCGGAGAGGCTGAGCGCCGTGGCGAGCTCCGCCTTCCTCCTGATGGTGATGTAGCGGCTGTAGTGGAACTCCTTCTCCAGCTCCAGGCGCTGGTGGTCGGTGTAAACCACGCGGTACTTGTCTTTGGTGCGAGTCTTCCCGTCTGGAACACAGAGAGACAGGCAGAGAGACAGGCAGAGAGACAGGCAGAGAGACAGGCAGAGTCAGCATGAGGCTTCATCACGACAGGAAACAAACGACACCACGTCTTCCTCCACGTTAAAGGACGAGCACTGACACCATGTTTCCACCCCGGACCTCGCTGCACAATGACCTCTAGTGACCTCTAGGAGAACCACAGCCTCATCAAACTTTACAGACACAAACTAGAGAGCGAGGCCGTTCAGAGGAGCTCTGCTTCTCCAGCTGGACTGACAGTGAGGGCCAGTTTCTGACACATTAAAACAACACAACGCTCAGCATCCAGTCACTGGAACATGCAGGTCTAATGCAGAGGCAGCTCATGTGGAGCCTTTACAAGTATCAGAGCAAAAGAAAGATAAAAAAGAAAAAGTATTTTCTTTAATTACAAGTTTAATTCTGGAAATTCTGAGTTTCCCTGTCTCCATATTTTTTCAGCTCTGACATCACGCTGATATTTGATAGCTGTGTCCGGCAGCGGGAAGCCGGCAGGCCCCGGTGAGGATCTGCAGCAGCACAAAATCACACCAAGCCATTGTGAAAAAATGCCGAGGGAGTGCATGCAGTCATAGTATTTTATATAATGTGTTATAAAGTAATCACATAAAGTCTTCCCTCCTCAGTCACACTAATGGGGCTCTATCTGCTCTGCCTGCATGGGACTGTTTGCTATTCAAATAGAGTCCACCTGTGGCCAGCTGCCACGGGACGATTTGCATGGAGCTGAGGACGCTCTCCTCTGGGCTTTATTCATGCCGGCGCTCCTGTGTGACTGTGTGTGTGACACCGGGGCCGTCAGGGCTACTGGTCACACTGGTGAGACAGCAGGCGCTCACTGGGCCACACAAACGTCCAGAAACACTCAAACCACCGGTTATTATGATGAAGCCTCACGTCCCGAGTCCTAAACTTTGAGTTGGAGTCCCAAACAAGTGTGACGGCGTCTTAGAGAGGGATAATATGGTGAGAAAAAAATTTCTGAGATTATTATTATGAGAAAAATTGTACAAATTTACAAGAAAAAAACTCAGAATAATTGTTTTTCTCTCTATTTTTCTATAAGGGGACACATGAAGGAAAACACCGGGATTTCCTTCTTGCTAAATCCCAGAGAAGAAAAACTAGTTTTCACTGTGTTTTTACTCGTAAATTTGTGTTTGTATAAATTCTGAATTTCTGAGTTTTTTTCTCATAAGTTTGTGATTTTTTTCTCATAAATATAAAACTTTAATCTCGGAATTTGTGTTTTTCTCTTGCACATCTGTGACAGTATATCTCAGAATGTTTGCTTTTATAAATTCTGAATTTTTGAGTTTTTTTTTCATAAAGTTGTGAGTTATTTTTCTCGTGAATTTGCCACTTTAATCTCAGAGAATATCCAGGGTTCATTTTTCTAATAACTTTGATCTAAAAAAATTCTCCCTGCAGTGGCCCTGATACGCTGTCGTACACATCACACAGAATACATAAAAAAAAAAAAAATTAAAAAAAAGCAGAAAAACAATCTACCGAACATCATCACGCAGATTTCAGATCTGTTGCTGAGAGCCGTCAGACTCGTGGAGTTTTCTGAGCCGCAGAGAGACGACGTGGTGTCGGGACGTCCTGCTGGGAAACCAGGACAGAAACAGAGTGAGGCATCTCACCTCCTGCCCGTCTCTGATATTTACACTATGAACTAACACACAGCTGACTGACTAGTGACATCCACTAATGAATCCAGATAATTAGAGGGCAACACACACACACACACACACACACACACACACACACACACACACACACACACACAGTGGCCTCTCTCAATCGATTAAGAGGCCCTCATTTCTCTTTAACATGCTCTGATTCAATATTAACGTAAAACACACAACAGTTAAATAACTGCCAGTCACTCACACACACACACACACACACACTCTGTCATTGCTCACTGGGACAAATTAAAACTCAAACATTTTAGTTTGGGGGAGCATCTGTCAGAAGTGCAGCTTTTCTGCCTCATTTGTCAGAAACTGAGCTGAGAACAGTTTGACTCTCCACGAGTCGCCCGCTCGGCAAATACACAGGGGAGAGGAGGCAGGCGGCTAATGAAGCACCGTAAATCACAGAGACAGACAGGGAGAGAGACAGACAGACAGGGAGACAGACAGGGAGACAGACAGGGAGAGAGACAGAGAGGGAGAGAGACAGAGAGGCAGACAGAGAGAGAGACAGACAGGGAGAGAGACAGACAGGGAGAGAGACAGGGAGAGAGACAGAGAGACAGACAGACAGAGAGACAGACAGACAGAGAGACAGACAGGGAGAGAGACAGAGAGGGAGAGAGACAGAGAGGCAGACAGACAGAGAGACAGACAGGGAGAGAGACAGACAGGGAGAGAGACAGGGAGAGAGACAGAGAGACAGACAGACAGACAGGGAGACAGACAGGGAGACAGACAGGGAGAGAGACAGAGAGGGAGAGAGACAGAGAGGCAGACAGACAGAGAGACAGACAGGGAGACAGACAGACAGAGAGACAGACAGGGAGAGAGAGAGACACGGAGAAAGACAGGGAGACAGACAGAGACAGACAGGGAGAGAGACAGACAGAGTCTCTACCTGAGGCCTGTTTTTTTCAGTTCCTTGTTTTATCGATTTTAATATTGTGTGTTTAGAAATGTGAAAACCTTCAGGACTCTCAGACCTCTAGGGCCACACAAAGGGCCACACAGACCCGGCTGTGTGGCCCTTCAGCCACCCAGCTGAGGTGATCCAGTCTGGCCTCGTCTAGTTTAGTCCAGTTTCATTTAGTTTAGTCTAGTCTTAATTTTATTCAGTCCAGTTCAGTCTCGTTTAGTCTACTTTAGTCTAGTCCAGCTTAGTCTACTTTAGTCTTTTAGTCTAGTTTAATTCTGTGTAATTTAGTCTGGTTTAGTCTTGTCTAATTTAGTTTAGTAGTTTATGGCCCCTGACCTTCACTCGGACCAGCTGGACTTGGAGCCAGGTTCCAGGCTGAGGCGGGACGGGTGCTGGTCCCAGGACGTCCCTGGGACCAGCCCCTGTCTCTGGGTTAGCCAGGCGCTGGCTGCAGCCCCGTCCTGTGCCTGCTCGTGGTTTGGGACGGTGTGTGTCCACAGAGACAGGCTCAGGGCTTCATGTAGTTTGAATTTGTTTGTGACTTTTTGTCGTGGTAAAAGTGACCACAGCTGGAAATGAGGGGAAGCTCAGTTTTCTGTCAGAGTAATTCAAGTTTCATTATTATTATTATTTTCATTTAAATGAGACATTAATACTCATCACAACATATACAAATACATCTGAAGACACACACACACACACACACACACACATGAACACACTTTTTCAAATGCTTGAAAGGCATCTGAATGCATCTGACATAATATTTGTATTGATTCATTTCTTTGCCCATGTATTTTTTTTTTTTTTTGTTTACTCCTTTATTTTTTAAATATTTTTTCTTTGCTACTGTCTGTCTGTCTGTATTTATTTATGTATTTAGCTAAATTTCAATTTCAATTTTAATTTTCTGGGAATTAACCTAAAAAGTATTTTGCTAAAGTGTACATCTCGATGAAATAGATAGATAGATAGATAGATAGATAGATAGATAGATAGATAGAGAGATAGATAGAGAGATAGATAGATAGATCTGAGGACCGGTCAGTGCTGACACTGCTCCCCGTCCAAACTGCACCCCTACACACACACACACACACACACACACACACACACACACACACACACACACACACACACACTTCAAAGCGGGACGGGCTGTGTGCTCCGCCTCGGGACGGGCCGCAGACAAAGCGGGGCAGGTCAGCGGCCGGAGACACTTTCATTTACATGAGAAGAGCCTGAAACACGCTTCACACGTTTGATCCCGGACACTTCACACACACACACACACACACACACACACACACGGTGAGCAGTGTGGGAATCCAGGCGGACAGGAGTTTCACCACTTGAAGATCTTCATACGTCACCACTCACATTTTGGATTCAGTTGTAAAATAAAAGTTACAGTTATTTTAATTTTGAATTTGAAATTATTTTCTGTTGGAATTATGTCTCTGCGTATTTTATTTTATATGATGTCACTTCATTTATCAGATCAGCGGTAAACAGGTGAAACTTAAGCAACTTTTGTTTAAGGCGCGTCATTTACGTCCATAAAATTCGCGGTTTCTCGGTTCTCACGTTACAAATAGATTAATAACATATTTCATCAGTTTTTAAAACGAGAATGGCTGCATTTGGTTTTTCCTGCCAACTTGCCTACTAAAAAGCACTGTCCTTTTAGGCGCACGCACACACGCACACGCACACACACACACACACGCACACACACACACACACACACACACACACACACACATACACACACTGGGAAATGCAGTTTTATATTCTCTTTTCATGTCAAAACGCTGCAGTCTGAAATATTTCCTGTCCGTTCATGAAAAACTGATTTCGTGATTAAAACCACAGGAGATGCAAATGAAGCTACAGACTCTTTTTTCTTTCATTTTCCAAGGAACTTTTTAAAATTATTATTTTTAAAGGTTATGCGGTGAGGAAATAACCCGTTTTTCAAACCTGTTGCTCGGCTCCCGTTACCTCAACGAGCTGCCCAGCTAAACACGGGCTGACACGCAGGCTAAGAGGCCCAAATATAGGAAAATGATACAGAGGTTAGGAGAACTATCTGAGCCCCTAAACCCCCCAAATACCATTTCATGCGCTTTTCTTCCGGTGTCATTTATCCTCCTTTGATTCAGATCAGAAAAAATGAAACGCTCCACGTCTTCCTCTGGACAGGACAGGCTTTAGAGCCGCTGTTGGACTCTATCTCTATTCTGAGGCAAAGCGCAGCTGAAAATGGGCCGAAAGACATTTGAGTATCAATGTTATTCTTATCTCATATTAAAATGTTATTGTCAAATAGTTTTAACTCGAGGCAGGAGTTGTGGGAAAGAGGACAAACTGCCCAGTTCAGCCTCGGCATGTGGCACTAATGCATGGGATGGAAATGTTAAATAGCCTAAATACTATTTTCCATGTTGTCAAAATAGGAAGAAAATTAATCGGTTTGCGCATTGAATCCAGAAATATCAGCAGGTGCTTTAGGCCAAGTAAGTGAAAAGTGACTGACCAGTGACACACTTGAATATGTAGGCCTAGTTATTTTTCATAAGGATAAAACAGCTGAAATATGATATAGGCCTTTCACAGAAAATCTGTCGGAAATACTACTACTACTACTACTACTACTACTACTACTACTACTACTACTAATAATAATAATAATAAAACATCACGAGTTCATTGTAGGCCTACACTATGGGAATATTATAGCAATACTAGAAAAATTATAGGGTGTCATGACTGGGTATCATCTGGACAGGCCGCTTACTTGAGGTGGAGGGCGGTGCGCTGCTGCGCCGCATCCAGTCGTACGGGTTCCTCCGCTGCGGGGATCCGGGCGACAGCTGCCCCGCCGACGGGTTGAGGGGGGCGGGCAGGAGCGCTGACGGCTGCCCAGGGAAGTCTGGAGAACCGAAGCCCAGGGTGGCTCCCACGTTGGTGGCGGGCGGCCCTGTAGCTGCTGCGCCCGGATGCCCGTAGTGGGACGGCCACTCATCGCGGGAGGGAGGCGGGTACGCCGGGCTCCAGCCGCCCGGCCCGCCCTGGCCCGGATGTGGGTCGTTATTGAGGCCCGGGACGTGGTGGTGGTAGCCGGCGAAGTCTGGGTACTGCGGCGGGGCGGCCACGAAGTTCTGCGGGTTGAGGTTGAGTCCCGGGTGGCGGGTCACCGGGTTCTGGTGCGGGTACATGGCGGGGTCTTTGTCCAGCAGGTAACTCACGTACATGTTTCCAGGTGACGGGACGCCCTCAGCATACTGCGGCTCCAGCCTGTCTCTCTCTCTCTGCCTGTCTCTGTCTAGGTCCAGGTCGCTCTACCAGGCCAGAGGTGTGTGTCAGTGTGTGTCACGGTGTGTCAGAGTGTGTGTGTGTGTGTGTGAGTGTGTGTGTGAGTGAGTGAGACCAACTGGACTCCTTTAACTCTCTCTCTCTCTCTCTCTCTCTCTCTCTCTCTCTCTCTCTCTCTCTCTCTCTACCTGTGTGAAGCTCCACCTGTCCTCTGCAGGTTTCTCCATCAGCTACCAGTTTAAAGTGTCAAGTCACATGGTGAGTTTTATTGCTGTTATCTCCCTCCCACTCTCTCTCTCTCTCTCTCTCTCTCTCTCTCTCTCTCTCTCTCTCTCTCTCTCTGTGGACAGTGTAAAGCAAGCAGCTCTGAATCAGCTTTACTTTTCTGTTTCTATCTGTACCATTATTATTGTTATTACTATATACCAGTAATAATAATAAGTATGATGTCAGGACAGGTTATGTGTTACCTTATAAACCAGGTTATCACCTGGGGAACCCCCCCCCCCCCACCCCCCCCCCCCCCCCCCGCCCCATTCTTCTCTATCTGTCTGCATTTGCATGACAGGCCGCTGCTGCATTTCAAAGGCCGCCATCAAAGGAAGAGCCAAACTTACAAATGACGATAAAAAAGGACAAAAACAGACTAACATGTTGTCAGTCAGCGCGACGACACGGAGGCTTCACCTCCTCCTCCTCCTCCTCCTCCTCCTCCTCCTCCTCCTCATGTCTTCATTCTCCGTCTTCCGGCAGGCAGGCCGTCATTTTGAACAAATTATTCTGATGATTCTCACAGTTCTTCCTAACCTTATTCCCACTGACAACTCGCTGTTTACAATCCCACATTACTAGTACTACTACTAAAACTACTACTACTACTACCACTATTTATATTACTATGACTAATAATAATAATGTCATGTAATAATTATAACCCATAATATTTACATTTATCAGAACTGTCTCCACATAAAATTGCAAGGAGTTGATTTGTCTGATTTGGAAAAAGACGACGCCATTAATGTTAAAACAACAACAACAAACAAACAAACAAACAGACAAAATGAATGAATGAATAAATAATAAATAAATAAATAAATAATAACAGGTGTCTGGGAGCAGACTGAGCTGCAGACGGGGTTTAGGCTGTCTGCTGCTGAGCCTCCCAGCTTAGTAACAATACTACTACTACTACTACTACTACTACTATTACTACTAATAATAATAATGATGATGACAACAACAACAATCATCATCATATAGGTAGTAATAATAACACTATAATAACATTATATTCATACTTTTATTAAAATAATATAATATCATATTAAATTATTATATTTGAAATGAATAAACTATGAAACCAAATTTAGTTTAATAATATAATAATAGTAATAGTGGTATTAGAAAATATAATATATATAATATAATACAATACCTAAAACGAATATAATAGTATAATAAGGTAATATATAATAATACATAATCAGTATACTGTTGATAGGTAATCCTACTACCACCAGCAACAATACTACTAATGATAATGATACGAATAAGAACAGGTAATAATAATTATAGGTAATAATGATATGTATTAATAGGTATTAATAATAATAATTATTATTATGATAACAATAAGAAGAAGTAGAAGAAGAGTGTTAATAATAATAATAATAATAATAACAATTATGATAATAACAATAAGAACAATAATGATAATTTTAATATTAATAATTTAGGTTTATCCAAAGAAATATCACCTGATCTTTGTTTTGCCGTAACCTACAGGCCGCAGGTCACGTGACATTTCATTCATATTTTAGCACTTTAATTGCAAAGTCACGCGCGGAGGACTTCCCTGTCAGTCTTTGTCAAAAGCAGTCCTATTATTGTTATTATTATTATTATTATTATTATTATTGTTGTTGTTAAGTTACAAGTTTTAATAGTCGCGCATGCGTAATATAGCCTGATTTCCAAAAATAGGTCTCCGGTCAGCAAAATAAATCCCACATTTTAACACACACACACACACACACACACTGTGGCTGAAGGAAGCGGTGAGGTCACCTGGCGGTCAGCAGCAGCTCTGTCTCCTTCCTCCGGGGGGGCAGACGCCAAACTACACCCCTCCCCCGTCTGTCTCTCTCTCTTTCTTTCACACACACACACACACACACACACACACACACACACACACACCAACAGAACCAGCAGAACAGAATTTTGTCGTGTTTTCTCCGTGCAGGGTTTTGAACCCGCAACCCTCTGGGCCGCCCTGCGCTTCACCGCCGCGCCAGTATCGCTCAGCTGAGCTTTAAACATCCACCTCCTGATTTGTCTGGGTCAGGGTTAGAGACGCATCAGGTTCAGGTCTGAGTGAAGCAGCAACCTCAGCTTAGCGACGGCTTCAGACACTGAGGCCAATAATAAGATTCATTACATAATAAACACACAGATCATTATTAAACAGGAATAAAAATGACTCACACATTAGCAAAAAAACAAAACAATAAAAAAACCAGAAAGCTATCAACTATATATATATATATATATATATATATATATATGTATATATATATATATGTATATATATATATATATCAAGAAAACTGTATTTCCAGCGATTGAAATGATCTGTTTTTGAAATGATCTATTTATTTATCATAATGTTTTTCGTAAGATTTTAATTAATTTTTTTCCTCATTTTGCTGAGGACCCCTGGAAGACCCTGGAGGACCCCTGGGGGTCCCCGGACCCTGCTTTGAAAAGCCCTGGTCTGGAGGAATCCCCCTTCCTTAAGTCTTGTGTTTCTGAGGAGAATTATCTGTGTCTTTATGGATTTATGGGAGATTTATTGTTTTACACTGATGGGGCTCAGTTGGCCCGCGAGCTGCCGGCCGCCCAGGTGTGTGCGCTCACCTGCCCGCACGCCGAGCTCATGCAGCAGGAGCCAAGAACCACGCCATGGAAATATTTAAATTTAAAATATTTTCTCTTTAAATTATTTTCAAAACTAAAAACATATATATATGTACACACACACACACACACACACACACACACACACACACACACACACACACACATACATTATATATCTATATCTGTAAGAACCCCTGCTGTGTGTATGTGTGTGTATTTTCTCCTCAGCTTCCTCACATCAGAGCTTTAGTGTGAGTCTGCGGGCAGAAACCAGAACAAACCGGTTTAAAACGTCGTTGCCGATCATTTGATCATTTTTCTGTTTCTTTTTTTTTTATTTTTATGTTTGTGCAGCATTTCCTCATCCCACTTTTTAGTTTCACCAGCCACTGTGCTTTATATTCAGTTTTGGTTTATTTTATGTATTTCCATTTTGTTTCCATCATGTTCAGTGTGTGTGTGTGTGTGTGTGTGTGTGTGTGTGTGTGTGTGTGTAATGTTTGTTAAAGGTACACTAAAACTGAGGGGTGACTTAAGTGGGGACCATTTGACACAACCGACCAAAAAACAAACCAAAAAAACAAACCATGGAATCAACACACAAAGTATCAGCTGGTCAGAGCGATGATGAGAGCCATACAGACTCAACCATCCTGATCAGCATCAGTTGAGTCTAAAGGGTCCTCACCTCGGTGCAGTTTTACGCAGTGCACCTTTAAACAGCTTGTTTGGTTTTGCACCTCGACTGAATGAGTTTCCTGTTCGGGATAATAAAGTTAAACTCCATGTGACCTCCGAGCAGCGCTCATCGTCGCCGCCCGGCCGCACCACCGGGTGGCGCTGCCCGTTAACACCAGTGTTCTCCAACTGGAAATGCAGTTTCAGGGGCTGTAAACTGATTTTGGGAGTCTCTGTTTGGTTGTATTTTGTCTTTTTGCGTGTGTTTTCTCCGGAGCCCCACTCACCCTGTTTACCTGTAACCCGCCATACAGGTGAGTGAACAGGTAAATAAGGAGAAACCCCACCTCTGTGCCCCATTACCGGAGGTGATAGTAACCAAAAAGAACGTGTGCAGCCTCACCAAGTAAAACAACACAGGCTACAGACATATTTGGCTCGTGCACATGTATTTCCAGCATGATCCCAACATGTTAAAAGGCAAACACAAAGAAGTACAACACATTCAACTTCAAATAAATACATAAATAATTAAATGAAACAATCCTGAAGTCCATATAAAGATACAGAACCACAATTCAAGAGATAAAAGAAAATGCGCACATTAAAAAAAAACAAAAAAAAACAAAAACAGCTAAATCAACAATGTCTTTGCAGATTTCACCATGAATCCCTTAATAATCCAGTTTCCTTGTTCCATAAAAAGGCCTAAGCCGACTTCCTCAAGCCCTTCTCAGATGCTGCAGCTCTGTTCCCTGAGGAGCGCTGATATGATGCAGCTTGATGAGCTCCGGGGGAAGCATTCAGTACATACAGAAGAACACTGTTTGGCACCAGAACCTGCATCATCAAAAAGACATGAGAAGCTTCGTAGAGAGAGACGTGGAGGGGGCCTTGTTCCTTTTATCTAGGAAGCGGTCGTAAATTACATTTTGTGTTAAATATTTGCCCTCGCTTTACAATAAGAACAGAACAAATGGGCAAAATGAATCATGGAAAACTGATTAGAGACTCCGAGCAGCACCAGAGGAGGGTCAGGTACCAATACTGTTTGCAACATACACTATATTACCAAAAGTATTCGCTCACCCATTCAAATGATCAGAATCAGGTGTCCTAATCACTTGGCCTGGCCACAGGTGTATAAAATCAAGCACTCAGGCATGCAGACTGTGAAACAAGACATTTGTGAAAGAATGGGCCGCTCTCAGGAGCTCAGTGAATTCCAGCGTGGAACTGTCATAGGATGCCACCTGTGCAACAAATCCAGTCGTGAAATTTCCTCGCTCCTAAATATTCCACAGTCAACTGTCAGCTCTATTATAACAAAATGGAAGCGTTTGGGAACAACAGCAACTCAGCCACGAAGTGGTAGGCCACGTAAAGTGACGGAGAGGGGTCAGCGGATGCTGAAGCGCATAGTGCAAAGAGGGTCGCCGACTTTCTGCACAGTCAATTGCTACAGAGCTACAAACTTCATGTGACCTTCAGATTAGCCCAAGTACAGTACGCAGAGAGCTTCATGGAATGGGTTTCCATGGCCGAGCAGCTGCAGCCAAGCCACACATCACCAAGTGCAATGCAAAGCGTCGGATGCAATGGTGTAAAGCACGCCGCCACTGGCCTCTAGAGCAGTGGAGACGCGTTCTCTGGAGTGATGAATCACGCTTTTCCATCTGGCAATCTGATGGACGAGTCTGGGTTTGGAGGTTGCCAGGAGAACGGTACATTTCAGACTGCATTGTGCCGACTGTGAAATTTGGTGGAGGAGGAATTATGGTGTGGGGTTGTTTTTCAGGAGCTGGGCTTGGCCCCTTAGTTCCAGTGAAAGGAACTTTGAATGCTTCAGGATACCAAAACATTTTGGACAATTCCATGCTCCCAACCTTGTGGGAACAGTTTGGAGCGGGCCCCTTCCTCTTCCAACATGACTGTGCACCAGTGCACAAAGCAAGGTCCATAAAGACATGGATGACAGAGTCTGGTGTGGATGAACTTGACTGGCCTGCACAGAGTCCTGACCTGAACCCGATAGAACACCTTTGGGATGAATTAGAGCGGAGACTGAGAGCCAGGCCTTCTCGACCAACATCAGTGTGTGACCTCACCAATGCGCTTTTGGAAGAATGGTCAAAAATTCCTATAAACACTCTCCTCAACCTTGTGGACAGTCTTCCCAGAAGAGTTGAAGCTGTAATAGCTGCAAAAGGTGGACCGACATCATATTGAACTCTATGGGTTAGGAATGGGATGGCACTTCAGTTCATAGTATGAGTAAAGGCAGGTGAGCGAATACTTTTGGTAATATAGTGTATCTGCTAAAAATTGCAAAACATTCGTCCAAGCTGTTGCTTGTCTCCAGTTGTGTTCACAGTGAGGGGGGATCGGTCGCTGCTCCGGACGGTCGTGGTGAAGAAGGAGCCGGAAGCCGAGGCTCTTGGTTTGTCGGTCAGCCCTCACCTGTGGTCACGAGCTCAGGGTAGACACTGAAAGAATGAGGTCGCGGAGACAAGCGGCAGAAATGAGATTTGTCTCCAGTCTCCTCTGCAGGATGGCTGGACGCACCCTGAGGGAGGAGCTCGAGCCGCTGAGGTGGTTCAGGCATCGAGTCAGGACGCCTCCTGGTCGCCTCCTGGTGGAGGTGTTCCAGGCACGACCACCTGGGAGGAGACCCCAGGACAGACCCAGGACACACTGGGGGGATTATGCCTCCCGGCTGGTCTGGAAAGACTTTGGGTTCCCCAGGAGGAGCTGGTGTGGCCCTGGAGAAGACCACCTGGGTTGACCTCGTCAGCTGCTGCCGCCACGACCCGGTTCTGGATAAACAGCAGAAAATGAAGATGTAGATGAAGAAGCCCACAGTGGAGTTCACTTAGGACAGAGAACATAACGATGGAGAAGAGTGAAGAGCATCTTCCTCAGTCTGGCATTTATCACAATCTGTGGGGAAACAATTTTGTGTAATTTTGTTTTAACATAATTGAAATCTGTGGATCACCTTCAACTGAATAAGACAATGCCTCAAGTTGGCAGAACGTCTGTGTATATTCTCTAGTGCCTCATCCCAAAGATCATCATCTACTGCCCAGCTCCTGTTCCCAGTGTGTTGTTACTCCGTAGAGGCTGAGCTGCAGATTACAGACAACAAACGTCTTTCCCTGCCTCCCTTCTTAAAGATTTTGTCAAACTTTGTCAATTGTGTTTCCTGTAGAGTGGGTATGTATTTTCTAACATAATCCTTGATTTACAAGTATCTGAGGAAGTTGTTTGAGCGGAGACCAGATTGGCCCTGAAGACGACTGAAGGAGGCAAAACTCCCGTCCACAACGAGGTCTCCATCAGTCTGGACACCCAGAGCGCTCCAGCCCGGGGTTTTCTGGCACACCTGGGTAATGTTTGGGCAGCAGAGGACTCTCAGGAGGGCGACGGTTCCTGAGCTCGTCCTAAACACCTCTGAAGTCTGAACGCACTTCAGGGGAAACCTGGGAGGCAGATCTGAGCTGGAGGGTTTGACCGAGGCAGGACGCTCCTCTTTATCTGCTCTGCTTTACAGCCTCTGGGAGCCATAAAGCCGAGGTGTGAACTTCATGTGTGTGTGTGTGTGTGTGTGTGTGTGTGTGTGTGTGGTTGCTGGCTTGTGGATTCTGGGTGTTGGTGATTTTCCATTTTAATTCAGTGCCAGAAATGTGCTGCATTTTGGCTCCACCTTCATCCGGATCTATTGACACCATTGAATAACAATAATAATGATTGTAATGATAATAATAATAATAATAATGATGATGATGATGATGATGATAACAGGCCAAACAAAACAAGACAAGGATGAAGGATGATAAAAGATAACGATGGTAAAAATATTTAAAAGAAGGCCGTAAAAAAAAAAAGTATGATGAAATACAACTAAAAGAATAAAAGAGATAAATAGAGAATGTCACGTGAAAGCAAGCCTGTAAAAATATGGTTTTTACGAAGTGATTTAAAGAGTAAATGTTCCTTCCTGTCTCCTGTAGCAGAGGACACACCGGACCGTCCTTTATCACAGGAAGGGAGATAACGCCGGCCCACAATCCGCTGCAGCAGCAACATTTAAAGCAGCGCTCACATTTCGAGGGGTTTACTGAGTTTTGTGGAGGTTCTGAAGGCTCATAATCATCATCATCGTCCTCAGATTATGAACCCTAACTGAGAAATGTGTCTTTCAACCAAACGGATATGAGGCGTTTCTGTCCAGATGATGTTTTTAGCTCGTGCAGCAGCAGATGTGTGAGCTGTCCATGTTATAATCTGAACATAATCACGCAGGAATCAGACAGTTCTTTTCACACAAACTGGGATGATGTGGATGAATATGAAGTGACAGCCGTTTGGTTTCACTTTTGTGACTGGTGGCTTTTATTCCTTTTTATTTCAGTTCCAACCTCAGTGATGAAGTCATATTTGTTTTCCTTGTTTATATCGCCTGCATGAAGCGACATGGTGAGAACCGTCAAAGAGTTTTCACTTCCATGTCCAGCTCAGCAACATCCACGGTGACATGATGCCGAGTGTCGGTGCAGAGGGCTTCTGTCCTGATGAACTCTCCTTCACCTTCCATCAGGGTCAAGGAAAAGGGCTTAGGAAAGGACACAGGACGTCTAACAAACCCTAACCAAAATCATGACCCCAAACCGCTATACAAACTGAACCATGGGTTTAATTAACCGTTACAACCCTAATATCTGTCAACGCTGAATCCTGTTCTGGACGGTGAAGCAGGAAGTGACGCTCAGCTCCGTGATGGGTTAGGGTTAGGGTTCTGATCTGTTTTCTCCCAGTCGCCTCAAACTGATGCCAGTCGTGTCGCGTCCCATCCAGATGCTGGATGTTTGGTTGGGGTGGAGTTTTGGAGGTGAAGCCTCTCTGCTCCTCCACAGCGTTACAGACTGACCTGAGGTCAGACTGCAACATCAAACAGTGGAATCTGTGGAGTCTGGCAGCTTCTTCCTACCTGAGCTGATAAGTTAACCAGTTATGTGCCCAAATATCAATATATCTTCATAAAACTTTGTATTTATCTTCTCAAATAGTATTATTATAGTAATAGTATTTATCACACACACACACAGACACAAACACACACACAAACACAAACATGTATGTATATATATATATACACAGATAGATAGATAGATAGATAGATAGATAGATAGATATTTGCCTCTGCAGGCGACTGGCAGTAAAGAGCATACTGACACTGGGTCAGGGTGTGAAGCTGTGTGTTGGGTTTGTGCTGCCTTAGCAAAATTCACTGCATTTGTTTTTTATTTTAATTTTTAATCATCCATTTTTTTTTTTGTAATTTTTCTGCAGTTTTAAGGTATTGTTATGGTAATTTTCTCATAATTTTTAAAAACATTTTGACAGTAATTTTGTGGTAACATTAGCAGTTATTTTGTTGAATTTTTTTTCTAACTTTTTTTTTTTTTTTTTTTTCAAATCCTGTGGCAGTTTCATGGTGATCTTGTAATAATTTAGTGACTCCAAATTTTTGCATCATTTTACCGGATTCTGATATTTCCTTTTTTTTTCAGTAATTATGTGCAATTTTGTTTTTTTTTAGTTTTTACAAGTTTGGGGTAATTATGTGGCAATTTTGTCACAATTTTCTTTTTTCTTTTTCTTTTTTAAAATTGTTTTTATTTTATTTTTTTTGGGGGGGGGGGGGGTGTGGCAGTTTTCTTGTCATGTTTTAAAAGAAGTCAAATGAGTTTGCTCAGATTTCAAAGGCTGACTTTAGTGCACTGATGATTTGCTTTTTTTAATCATTAATTTTCAAAGACTGTAAAGAAAACGTTTTCGATTTAGCTCTGATTCTTCTGCAAACCTCTTTTACACATTCCATAAAATTTAAATTAGAATCAATTCTTATTGTAGACAACAAAATAATGAAAAACCACTATAGCGATATAAAAGTATAGATTTATAGATATAAAAGTGTTTGTATCCACTGTAGAAATATAAAAGTATGTGTAAAAATTAACTGGGGGAAAAAACTAATAATTATGAGTGTGACAGTCAGAAGTCCGAGCTGACGACACGAGCTGCATTTACTCTGCACTAGGATGAACAAGAGAAGAAGAGAAAAGCAGAGAGGAAGAGTACAAGGAAAAGAGGAGGACAAACGAGGAGAGAATAAGAAAGAAAAAGGGAAGAAAAAGAGAAGAGAAGAAGAAATGGGGCTGAGCACCAAAGGAGAAAAAGCAAACAGCGGAGGAAACAGAAAGAGAAGTGAAGAGAGAAGAGGGAGAGGGCAGCTGAGATAAGAGGAGCCGTCCAGGCGTCCATCTTGGCTCTGTCACCTGGCTTCCTGTCAACCATTAACCAGCTGACGGCCATAAAGCTGCTCTGTGAGGGGGTTCATCATGGCGGACGCTCGTAAACACTGCAGCCCTTTATGGCCCCGCCGGCCCGCCGCGCTCACCTTGACACCATTTGCATGACGGCTTGACTTTAACCCCGAAACCTCAAACACCAACACGCCAGCAGCCCCGCCCCCTGCAAGCAGCTCCGCCCCCTGCCAGCAGCCCCACCCCTGCCAGCAGCCCCACCCCTGAAAGCAGCTCCGCCCCCTGCAAGCAGCTCCGCCCCCTGCCAGCAGCCCCGCCCCTGCCAGCAGCTCCGCCCCCTGCTAAAAGGGCTAAGCTATCTAGCTGAGATGCAGCGGTGATTAGCACTTTATCCTTTGTTATCCAACTTCACTTGTACTACTTGTACTACTACTAATACTACTACTGCTACTACTACTACTATTACTACTACTACTTCTATTAGTACTACAACTACCTGTACTATTACCTCTAATATTAACAGTAGGCTACCATGACTTCTACTACTGCTACTACTACTAATACTGCTGCTGCCTGTAGCACAACTACTACTAGTACTACCACCACTACTATTCCTACTGCTACTGCTACTACCACTTCTACTACCTGTAGCAGTACCACTACTTTTGCTAATGTTACTTCTACTACTACTACAACTACTACTAATATTAATACTACCGCTATTACTACTACTTTAATAATTATAAATACACCTTTCTTGTAATTTTTAAATTTGTTTTGCTAATTGGGTGTTTTGTTTTGTTTTTTACTAATGAGAAAAAAAAAAAAAACAAGAAAGACAAAACTAAGAAATCTGTGAAAAAAACTTCCGAAATTATACAATCATAAATTTATGAGAAAAAGAACTGACTTTGAAGACACTTGGGCCGATTCAGAAGAAAACAATCTGCTGATTCTGGGCTCAGATCAGCAGGATCTCCTTGTTCCTGAATCCCATGTCAGAGTAGAATCTGCTGAGGGGATCAGCTGCAGGCCTGAGACACGGCCTCTGCCCGGCTGCCCCTGAGCAAGGCACTTGCATCTGCTGCAGCAGAGGAGGGAAAGGAGACTCGTGCTGCCGTCTGAGCGCCACATCCATCATCTGCTCATGTATCATGACTGTCTGCAGCAAGAGGAGCCGCTGGCTGTCAATAAGCAGCTGGCAGCGCCATCTTCTGGTTGCTGTTGTAATTACAGCTCTCTGTGCTCAGCGAGCTCCACAGAGAGTTCAAGGCCAGCAGCCGAACATCAACAGGAGTTTGTCTGCTGCTCAACAACGTGATGTCAGGTTATATCCACCTGGCCAAAGGCAGGCAGGGGATTTTCACCCACAACACAAAAGGACCAGCTCATTTAATCTGTGTGTTTTAGAATATGTTCATATTCCCCTAACAGGCCATAAACAGCTGTCTTTTCTCTGCATTTGTCCAAACCATTTAACACAAAACCCAGTTCATTCAGAACGTGCTGCTGATTTATTTTTCCACACAGAAATGTCCAGGTGAAGACCGGCCGAGGGAATCTGAACCAGCTGATTTACTGGAAGTGACTGAGTGGCCGTTCTGTCTCACTTCTATGACTGACAGAGGTGCTGTTTCCTTTTTAGCTACTTTTCACTGCTCTGTTAAATTACATATACATCTTATAAATATGTGCATGTATATCCCTACATATATTAGGGGTGTAAAACTGAACTGTAAAAAACTGGACTGTTCAACACACAACACACCCTACAAAGTGCAGTATTGCACACACATATGTACTGTGTGAGAGCCTCTACCCACTGAGCTGATGCACTGATGAATACACTGAAAGGATTTCTCTGCTTGTTTTAAAAAGTCTTTTGCCTTTGAAAGAATATTTGTAGATTTCATATACCATTCATAGACCGACAGACGGAGGAAATCATTCCTCCCCCACGCCATGCAGCCTTTTAACTCCACCTGGAGGAAATAACTCTCATTATACACATACTGCACTACTGGTAGATAACACGTAAAGACTGGAGGGGAAGGGGTGATTCCATGAGGCTGGATCAAGTCTGTCAGTTCCTGAATTCCCAGTACCGGGCGTCAGGTTCTGTCGACGGTCTTGGTCTCATGGTTTCACACTAACTCTGAACCTCAGTCGGAGCGTGTGTTCCTCAGGTCAGGTTATTTTCCTCTGCTGTTTAAATTGTTAATACCACTGTTTAAATTGTTCATATTTCTATTTTTTTATATTCCTTGTTCATAGTGGTTATATTGCTGCAGTTACTAGAGTGACAAATGACCTCTTACTGGCCATGGACGCTGGCGCTCCCTCAGTACTTATTCTACCTGACCCGAGTGCAGCATTTGACAAAGTCAATCAACTTGGAGCGTGTAATTTCAGTTTTTGACCTTGATTTTTGGTTGAATAATTCATTCATCAAGATCTGATTTGTGATTTAAGTGTTCCCTATTTTTTTTTTTTTTTTTTTTTTGAGCAGTGTATTTAAGACTGTGTTTAAAAAGTTTTCCAGTATGTTATTAACAAGGAATGGGGAGAGAGGAGCAGATTTAGGAGCTGGCTTGTTCAGATTCAAATGGACGGTGATTCATGAGAAATATTTCTCAGCTGGTTACGGTGTTGGCATGGAGGACAAGAAGCTCTGGAATAAGAACACCTCAAAACTGTGGATTTCAAAGCCATTTCTAAAAGTTCAGAATCCTGCTGTTCACTTTGATATTTTCATTTATTTATTTATTTATTTTCCCCAGGAGTCTGGATTGATGAAAAGGATTCAGGGAACTTCCATTTCTGTCCACTTGATGGCGCCCACGCTCCGCAAACAGAATCTGAAAGTGAAGGCAGTGAAAGCAGAGCCTTGTGTTGCTTTGAGCGCCCATGAGGAAGTGACTGCAACAGCAGAAGCAGAGGCGTTTTCTCTCTCTGGGTTTCCTCTCCACATGAAGCTGAAAGTCTCTTGGATTTGATGTGGATGTGATTCAGCAGGTTAAGAGCTGACCAGGGATCAGCAGAAATGTTTGTGTCTCAGCTGGCAGACTGAGAGCTCAAGATGGTGGGGCAGAGTGGTGGAGGACTGCTTCTCCATAATTATTCTCGTATTTTCCATCACTATTACAGTTTTTCTCATTTGCTTTAGTGCATTTCTCAGATCAGAATTGAAATTCTCAGAACTTCACATTCAACCTCCACAACATTAAGTCACTTGTGCTCATCACAGTAGCGATTTCTCATCACTTTGAACAAAGAGCAAATGCTTTTGTACATCATGCAGTTTTGTCAGTGCAACTCTCTGTTGTTCTGTAACATTAGCATCTGCTGACGTCGTGCCATCATAGCACACTGTACCGGCTGCATGTTGAATGCAAAATTGTTGAACTAGTTGTCAAAATCTTTCAGGCATCTATATATACATATCTTTATATAGATGTTTATCATGTTTTTTTCTGGAGATATCTGCAGTAATTTGCTCAGGTGAATCTCAACTTTCACTAATGAGGAGGAATGGTTAAAGAATTAGTTGTAACCAATGATCAGCCAGTTCTTCAGTCACTCACAGCTGAATCCCAGGTTTATGCACAATACTATACAGTTTTATTCAATCCTCTTCCCAAAATAACACATTTTGTTTGCAAAAGGCTCTTACCATGACAAAACATTTCAAACATGCAGCAAAAGCACATTTTGTCACCACCCAATACAACTAATCTACTCACTCACTTCATACTCAACACCAAAATGCAACACACCCTTTTCAATCTGAGCAGGTTCAACCTCACTTTTCCTTTGTGTATTGCAGTCATTATTTTTTTTGACAATTTCCATAGTTACATATTGTAAAGCAAGTAGCAAAAGCCAATATTTCCCTGAAACAACTCAACTTCTGCCCAAATGAGTAGATTCCTTCAATCAGCTCTACTGTACTGTAACATGTTGACAGCAGAAAACAAAACACAGCTGTCAGTTTGAACAAGGTTCTCCTGTGAGCTACACATTCAAATGTGAACTTACAGTAAAGAACTGCATCCAAACTCAAAGACTTTGAAGTGACATTTTACTGTATTGATGGCAAAAACTGAAATACTGTAATTCACATACAGTATTACACAGAAAAACTCAAAGGAGTTGAAAAAAAAAACAAAAAACAAAATACAATTTATAGGCCCCTTTTTTGTAGGTGCATCCTGATTGATCGGTGAATGATGATAGTGATGTCAGTGGAGTCAGGGCCATGTAAATGACACATGAAAAATGTGTGAATCCAATGAAAAGGTATGAACACATTTGCAAAAGAAAACATCTGCTGTGGTTTGGAGGTGAAGATGACGACAAAGTGGATCCCAGTTTCATTAGACTGGAAAAAAAGTGATTGAAAAAAACTGTAAAGCAGTATTAGAGCAGTACTGTAAAAACTGTAAAAGGCTGTTTTGTTACAGCCTACTATAACACTGTCTGTAAACAAGTTGCAATTGAAAGAGTACAATAAAAGTGTGAATCATACTGTATTCAGTGCCTTGTATACTGTAATCAATCACTTCACAAAATACAGAAATCTGTAACTTTTAGTTAGAATGTGTAACTTTAGGCCTGTAGTTTTCAAAAAGCCGGGCTACACAAATACTGTATAGTGCTGTCATGAGCACTGCCATTTCAATCACCAAGATCTGGTATCAAAAAACAATTACAGAGTGATGATGACATGACAAAGGCATCTGACTATCTGGTTCATACACGACTGTGTAAGGACTGACAGTTTCATTGGGATAAATACTTGCTTTTGAGATATAAACTAATCACTTTGAATAAGTGCCACGCTTTGGCAGGTCATCCAATAGGTTTTGCAGTTTGCACTAACTGTGTCATGAAATGCACTGAATCTTGTGCAAATGTTAATAATGATCTGAGAAATGCACTAAAGCAACTGAGAAAAACTGTAATCTATGCTAATCTACTCATACAGAGATAACTATATGACTTCTTGCTAAAGACAAGAAGTCATATAGTCAGCTGTTTGGTAAACCGTACCATAAAGAAGGATTTCACATCTGAACTTGTGTGTGTGTGTGTGTGTGTGTGTGTGTGTGTGTGTGTGTGTGTGTGTTCATATGATTTAGGGTGTGTGTGTGTACTGTGTAAACTGTTTAACTTTGGAAAGGAAAGAGTGTTCCCTGTTGCCAGCAGATTGTTTTGACATTGGAACATGAGACAAACAAAACCATTAAGATCTACTGCTTTAAAATGAACAGCAACGTAGAACCTGACAAACGGTTCAGGTCATGATCGTCTCCATGCTGCACTTCAGACTGTCAGGCTCTTAACTCTGGATCTGATTTTGTTTTTTGATTTGGAACTTTAATGGATTTATTTTTTCTGTTGCAGCTGCTGGAGGAGAACATCAACACCTTCATGAAGAAGGAGCTGAAAAACCTCCAGAGGTCTCCGAGTCCAGATTACCCAGAATGCTCAGAGAGGCAGTTTCAGAGCTGCAAATAAAAACAACCGTCATTATATAAAAAAAATAAAGTCCCTGCTTCCTCCTCACCTCCCCCCTTTGTTATCTGGCTCTTCAAAATGTGAGGTCCTTTCAAACAAGACTTTTATCCTAAACGATTTCATCACTTCCACCCACTTAGACTTTTTGCTTCTGACAGAAACCTGGCTGAATCCTGGTGAGCACAGCCAGCTCCTGGAGGCTTGTCCACCTGGTTAGTTTCAGAAACTGCCACAAGTGCACCTTCTTCGGCACAAACGATTATTCTAGCTTCGAAGAGCTGTCTGGGCGTGAACCACCAGTTTAAACTTGAAAAAACTGGCTGTTAAGTTTTGATTCTCCTAGAGGTCACTAGAGGTCATTTTCTACAGCCACGTCCAGTTTGACAAAAGTGGAATGGCTGCTATGGGGGCCAACATCATCACACAGGAATCAAATGTGGCTCATTGAATCCACAAGAGTCTCAGCTTTCCAGTCAAAGCAACTGATGCAGCTCCAAGACTGTTTAGGCCCCAGTCTGCACACACACACCATTTTACAACAGGCCACAAGAACACATGTGGACTGCAGGCTTTGGGGCCCAAACTGCATGGGATTAGCAGAAGGTGGGCGTGTCTGCAAAGGGGAGAGAACCCATTTTCATTCACACAGCTGGAGGTCAGAGACAGCAGCTATGCTCACCAGAATTTAGCTGAACTTTGGAATGATATTTCGCTGCCCTATCGACAGCCTATCATGACATGACTTGACATGACTTGATATCAATCGATTCCTTAGGTTGCCTAGCTTCATGATACCAGTATCATCACTCTAGCTCTTTGGGGTGGGCAGGATTTAACTGATTTGACGCTATGCTGCTGTTTCTGAACTAACTAACTGTGAACACACAGCTCATTTTGTACTTCAGTTTGTCTTTAGAAAAGACTCAACTTTGTAAAACTCAAACACCATACAGTCATCAAACTATACAATATACTATTCAGGCGATGAAATACATAAAATTAACTTATATCTTTCTGTTCCCATCATCTCAGTTTTCTACAGCAGGTATACAGGTCAGTATTTATAAGTTAGCCGAAATTTCTAATCTATAAAATAGCCACGGAGATAAATGTCGAGTTTTTAATTTAAAAAATGTACTCCTCGTTGAATCACATGCATGCCAAATTTTCTAAAGGTCAGAGGTCTTCTGTTGTGTGTGTAGCTTCCATAACACAGGGACAGGGGAGAGTGCCCACTATGAGGGAGGGGGAGATTTAAAAAAAAAAACAAACAACAACTGTAAGCTATTAGTTTCTTAAGCTCGGGGGACTGTGCTGCCCCCTAGTGGCAGCTGTGTAGCTGTGCGTTCCAGTTGCCAGGGCAGCCGTTACAACAACACGGCCCTGAAGGCAACTGAGCAGTAATGAGAGCTAATGTGGAGGCTATTTGTGACGCTCCTGCTCGTAAATGAGATCCACTGTGAGCAGGTTTTTAACAAAACACTTATCAACAGTTTCTGATGGTAATTAGCCCTCTGGGAGCCGGAGAACGGCCAAGTAATGGATGATTATCAGAGCTGGAGGATGAAGTAATGAAAGCTCCTGGGACCTCGAGGGACTCGGCTCTCATCTTAACCTCACTGTCATCGCAAGACTTTCCAATATACTCTGAAAGTGTCACCACCTAAAATCAAAAACAGTATAACAAACTTTTCTACCCGTTCAAAGTCCATTCAAATCAATGAAAGGACCGGCCAGAGAGGTTCAATAATGTCTGATCTCACTTCATACCTTGGGGGCCTGAAGCTGTGGCACTTTAATGTGTTTAGATGTACAGCATATGGTAGAAATGGGAAATGCAAGACAAATTTTAAGCAATTGAAACAAATAATTATTTTGTCATGTCATATCATATCATGAATTAATACTAACAAGGGTTTTTTGTTACCAAAAAATGCTAAAACTGCTAATATTGAATAAAATAGAATAAATTAAAATAAAATAAAATAAAATAAAAGTCTGAATAGTAATAATAAAAAAAAGACAGTAAAAAGTATTTCAAATTAGTACCACAAAAGTGATAATGAACAAATCCACACACACACACACACAAAAGTTTTTTTGGTAGCTGATGTGAAAACTAATGTAGGTGTCCTCATCATGTATGACACACAAACACACACACACACACACACACACAGGTCCAGGGGGAGGGGAGGTGATGCAGGCCAGTCTGCAGAGAGACCAGCGGCTCCATGTCCGACACTCTCAGGGGCCCTGAACGCCTCAGTGCTGCTCTAATTCTATCAAGCCGCTGGTCACTGGGAGGCCTCAGGACTGCTCACTACATGCTGAGCGATGGTTTGGAAGATGGAAGGTTTATTTTTACTGCATCACTGTTGCCACAACGCTGTACTATAAGTACCTCAGCTGTTCTGAGGACGGCGCTCTTCTGGACAGAGATCTCAGATGTTGTTCCTGGGATCTGCTGGAGCTCCTCTCCCAGTTTGGGGTCACAGCCCACTGCTGCCTTCACTGGGGTTCACTTTGCTTCTTCTGCAGTCTGTTGACCAGCTCAATGTCTGGTTGATCAGCCACCACCAGCTGATCTGTCTGGATCTGGACGTCCCACAGGATCTGGGCTCTGTCGTTCTCCATCAGCTTTGGAGGTGTCCTCTATGTTTACCCTGGGACTTCCAGCCCCAGTTCGCTGAAGATGCTGAATGAACATTAATTTCAGTTGAGTGACACACATCAAAAACCTACGAAGCCTCTGTGACGTCCATGAACTGGCAGAGCTCAAACAGTGAAACTTTCTCCTACAAAGCTGGTGCTTTATTCGTTTATTTGATTGGGTATGGTTACAGCAGTTTGTGTGTGTGTGTGTGTGTGCTTGTAAATGCTCCATACTGAGGACTGTAGATCGCATTTTTAACCAACAGAGTGGGGACTTTTTTGGGAAGTGAGGCTGTCCACACAACTACAAAGGCAAATTCTGGATTATTGGTTAAGTACAGGGTTAAGGCTAGGATAAGGGTTCACGGTTATGGTTAGGGTAAGGGTTTAGGGCTAAGGTTAGGGTAAAGGTTCACGGTTAGGGTTAGGGTAATGGTTTAGTGTTAAGGTTAGGGTAAGGGTTCACGGTTAAGGTAAAGTAAAGGTTTAGGGTTAAGGTTAGGATAAGGGTTTAGGGCTAAAGTTAGGGTAAGGGTTCATGGTTAAGGTAAAGGTAAGGGTTAAGGCTTAAGGTTTAGGGCTTAGGAAGCAACATAGTACAATAGTAGCTGTCACCAAGGTATTAAATGATTTTGTAGAAGCCATGGATGCGAAAAAGTACTGTGCTGCGTTTGATACTGTCGACCACAGCATCTTATGCTGGCGACTGTCTTCCATCGGACTGTCTGACCATGCTGTTGGCTGGTTCTCTAACTACTTATCTAACCGCATGCAGTGTGTGCAGTCAAATGTCCTTTTGTCTGGTGCTCTGAATGTAGCTAATGGTGTACCGCAAGGTTCAATATTGGCACCCACCCTCTTCACCATCTATATGAATGATTTGGGCTTAAACACTAATGCCTCGGTGCATCTTTATGCTGACGACACAGCCATCTATTGTAGCTCTACCTCTGTGTCAGAGGTTTTCAAAGAGCTACAGTCAGCCTTTGATACTATCCAGGCACAACTGTCCCAACTCAGGCTAGTGCTAAATGCAGGCAAAACAAAAGCCATGTTCTTTTTGAACAAAAAGAGGGCGCCAGCGGTTCTGCCTTGTATCATGTCTGCCCAAGGTACCCCTATTGAGATGGTGGCCACTTACAAATATCTAGGCATCACCGTGGATGACACTCTCTCCTTTAAATGCCATGTTGACCAGCTTCTAACAAAACTGAAGGTCAAGTTGGGGGTTTTCTTTAGAAACCGGTCTTGTTTTTCCTTTCTTACCAGGAAACGTCTTGTCGCTACCACTTTCATGCCTCTTTTGGATTACTGTGATGTTGTGTACATGAACGCCTCTGCTCACTCCCTGCACCTGTTGGATGCTGTGTATCATGGAGACTTGAGATTTATAACAGATTCTAGGTCACTTACACATCACTGTACTCTGTACTCCCTGACAGGCTGGTCTTTATTGTCCTCACACAGAATCTTTCACTGGCATTTGTTTATCTACAAAGCAATCCTCAGTCTGCTCCTCTCCTATTTGTCAACCTACCTGGTACTGAGACTGTCTGATCATAGCCTCCAGTCCCAGGACTTCATCACCTTTGCCATTCCCCCAGTCCGTACTGAACTTGGGGAAAAAGCCTTCTCCTACTCTGCCCCTGTTATGTGGAACAAACTACAGCAGCATCTGAAGCTGTCGAGCTTGATTTCCTTTGGGGAGTTTAAATGTCTTACTCAAAGGCTGGAGAGAGCAACCGTGGGAGTTTGCAACTGTAGTTGATCTTGTTTCTCTCACTTTTGCTTTGCAGCCATGCTCTAATGTAAGGTGTTTTTAAATAGTTATGTATGTCCTGTACGTCTGTAACTTTTTATTGTGTTCCCCCACCCCCCAAACAGGTCCCTCTTGTAAATGAGACCCTGGGTAAGGGTTAACAGTTAAGGTAAAGGTAAGGGTTTAGGGCTAAGGTTAGAGTGAAGGGTCTAGGGTTCATCACGTGTTGCTTATAAAATAAATGGAAGTGTATAACGTCCTCACAAAGATAGAAAGACAAGACTGTGTGTGTGTGTGTGTGTGTGTGTTGGGTGGGGACCTCCCTGAGGAGCTCCCGGTGTCTCCTGGTGCTCACAGCTCCAGGCAGCTAATTAGCACACAGTTTCTGTTTACACATTACACAACTCATGTTGTGGAGATTCTTTAATAAAACAGGGAACAGTCAAAACTGACAAAACTGTCTCTTTACATTTCAACAATTCTGCAAAATGGAAAAAGCTGTACACCAACAATGCCAAAGTTGCAGTGTGCAGGCTGATCCCCCCCTCCGTCACACCCTCTGGTCCCGGGATGTTTTGGTTTGGTTCCATCCTGAATGATCGAAGCTGCTCCTGGACACAAAACAAAGTCTCACTATTTCCTTATTTGGTCATGGAATGCAGGGTGGTGCGCATAATTAGTGAAAAACATCATCCCTTTTACTGAGCACATGCTTCATTTCCTTAGTCATGTTTCAGAAACAAAACCAAAATGGTGGAAATGTTCTCCTGTGATCTGCACAGCGACAGTCACAGTCACAGCGCAGAACCTCTCATAAGAACATGCATCTGGAACATGATTTGAATGATAAACACTGCATCAATAAGATCGACGCTGCTGCACAGGAACACTGCTGCTGTCTTCTGTCTCCATCTTTGTCTTTCTAAACAAGAGACTAGTGATAATCGCTCTCTGCTCATGCTGCTGCAGTATGAACCAACACAAATGAGACAGGAGCCGTTTTCTGTCTCTCAGTTGCACATCACATGCAAACATGAGGCACTGTGAATGTGGCAGAGAGCTGTGTGCCTGGTAAACAGCAGCTCCTTCTGTCAAATTGTTTATTTAAATCGGTAAGTCTGAATATTTCCTGTGTAAAAGCAA
This sequence comes from Myripristis murdjan, assembly GCF_902150065.1. Taxonomy (NCBI): domain Eukaryota; kingdom Metazoa; phylum Chordata; class Actinopteri; order Holocentriformes; family Holocentridae; genus Myripristis; species Myripristis murdjan. The sequence continues at coordinate 37,252,194 of NC_043993.1, forward strand.
GACTATACTTAATAACAGATCACTTGATTGATTGCGAATGATGATAAAAATAAAAACAAAAAAGCATCCGTGGTAACCGCAGAAACGATGAATCTCGACCCTCATAGAACAGCTGCAAAGTGGCACCAAGCGCAGAGCAAGTGTTGTTGCTAATTTCACTAATTTCACTAATTTGGGAAATGCACGTGTTTCCATTTTTCATGTGTGTGCAGAGGGGCAAAATCCACGCTATTTTCATAGGTTCAAATAGGGGCTTGGTCAGCAGCAGTGTGTGCATTATCAAGCTTTGCAGCGTAGTGTGTGTGTTGATATTGATATCAATGAATGATATGTTTGATATAAATGATGTTATATGAAGTGTGTGTGTGTGTGTGTGTGTGTGTGTGTGTGCAGCTAGAAATATAAGGTGCAGGTCATGTTAATCTGCGCTTCCCTATCCGTCTCTCACACACAGGCCTCAGTGTGTGTGAGTGAAATAAAAGAGAAAAAGTAATGGATAATATTTTTATAGCTGTTTTAGGAGGAATCCTCTAACAATTTCAGTGTAACTTTTTTTTTGATTTAATGTGACTCTGCACAAAAAATAAAAATAGATCAAAATCAATGTTGTTGCTAATCAATGACATAAAAAAATCCACTTTGCATTTTTTTTTTTTTTTTCAAATTTAAAAAGTATAGTATAATCATGTAAAAAACTGGCATTTAAATTCTGAAACTGAGTATTTGTTAATTATGATCAAGACTGAAGTTGATTTAAAAATTAACTCAGTGAAAGGGGAAAAAATTAATATAATATTTTATAGCAGTTTTAGCGGGAGGACATTTTTGTCAACGAACCACACCAGAGTTCATTTCTTTCAGCACAAGAGTTAATGAGGAGACTCCGCGCGGCCCTTTTGTGGACCTGAACGCCTCGCTGGCGGTCGCGGTGCTAATTGCATCATTTCTCTTTGAGTTGGTCTCAGGGAGGCTGACGTATGGATCCCTCCCAGCTGGATGACATCCTCATCAATCACTGGCAGGATCAGTGATTGACAGGCAGAGTGAGCGGTGCTGCCCCTAGAAAACGATGCGTATAAAAGAGACACTTTGCTCTCAGCCGTCAGTCCATCACTGCTCAGGCAGAAGACAATAACACCTCGACTTGACGGTGGGTTTGGCTGAAATGACCATGACTGTATTTCTATTCTTCCTTGCTTCCATTTTATATCCCATGTTGGATTTGGAATAGCACTGAGAGATTTAGGACATGTAATTGTAGAACTCTGAACAATTGCAGGTGCTATTGCAAAGATAATTCTGTTTACATTTACATTAATCTTAACTTTTTTCTGTGCTTAAAATTTTCCTTTACAGGTGGGCAAAATGAATGCAGTGTAAAGTCATATGTCTTTTTAAAATGTTTGTGTATCAATATGAAGTTACGGTTGCTTTCCCTGACAAATTACATTTTTGGAAAATGTCGTGTCGTGCCGAGACATATGAGATCAGAGGCAGTTGGATTTTCTGGACATGCCTAAGTTCTGAACTGAGGAAGTGCTGAAAGGTCTTGATCGAGCTGCCTTTGACTTTCATCTTCTCGATGTAATTTCCTGAGGTTTTCTTCCAGGTCTTTCCGTTCAGCTCTTGTTTTTTTGTATTTTACAGAGCTCGGCTGGTTTGGATGGAGAACACAAGCATGCTAACACCTTTGAAACAGCCGATTGTGTTTGAGCTGGAGGGTTTCCACGTACCGCAGGGCCAGGGCTCTCTCCTCTTCTTCCTGGCTCTGCTCAACTACATCGTGGTGCTGCTGGGGAACGGGCTGGTGGTGAGCATCATCATCTACGACAGAGCTCTGCACAAACCCATGTACATGATGGTGTGTAACTTAGCCGCCTGCGACCTGCTGGGAGGCTCGGCCATGCTGATCCGCCTCATGATCCACTTCCTCACGGGGCAGAAGAGGATGCCCTACGCCACGGCCATCGCCCAGGCCTTCTGTGTGCACACGTATGGTGCCGCAGTGCAGACCATTCTCGCTGCCATGGCCTATGACAGGTAACAGGCACATTTTAGGAAAAGCAGACACAGATTTACATAAACTGTCGGTTATTTTTAACAGTCCTTTTAGAGAGATGTGGGCTCAGAAGACACTGAAAGCCCCATAATGCTGGTTCATGTTATAACACACTGAAGCTCAGTGTCTATGAAACCTTCACCCTCTGGATAAGATGAAATATGCATGATGGTCAAGCTGAAAACAAAGCGGTTTGGTTTGGTTTGGCTTTCATATTATTTAAATGAATTAAGAAATGATTAGGAGTGCTGCATGGGTCCTCAATCAGGCAAACAAGAATCAGGTGATGTCTGGAGGACTCTGTGAAAAAGAGTTTTTCTTAAGTCATCATAAAATAGGCAGTACGGGCGGAAGTGGGTTTCATTCGGCTCACATCAGAGTCTCTGGAGGAACGCTGCTTCTTGAGCAGATCATACACAGAATATTTTTCACATCCTCATGTAGTTTTAGCATGGCGTTATGAGTGTATTTCCTGTACCTGTGTACTGTTATCTTTTGTCAGAGCAAGCTCTCTGAACATCCTGACATCCATCCAGTGTTGCTGCTGCTGTGTCCTGCAGGTACGTGGCTGTGTGTGAGCCGCTGAGGTACCACGCCATCATGACGTCGGCTCGGCTGCTCTCCTGCTGCGCCCTGGCCTGGCTGGTGGCTTTTGTCTGTATTGGCGTGCTCTTTGCCCTCAACGTGGGCACGCCGCTGTGTGGCAGCACCATCAAGCACGTTTACTGCAGCAACCGCTCTATTCTGAGGCTGGCCTGTGGGCCCACGCCCATAAACAACATCTATGGTCAGTCCCTGCACTGAAACACACACTAACAGTGGAGCTGCTCATGTAATTTGTCTCTGTTCCCCCCCAAAAATCGGCTTCTCCAGCTCCTACATGGCTCTTCATTCAGGATTTCCAGTTATTAAAAATCAAAACAAATCATATTTTAATCCTTTTTTTCTTTTAATTTCTTTTGTGAGGCACTTTGAACTAGACTGATTTGTATGATTTGTGTGATATAAATAACTTTGCCTTTGACTTTATGAGATCATAGTAACTACACTGCAGTGGACAACAGAGGGGAAACTAGAAACGATGGGCTAATTGTGAATTTCTTTCTTTTTCCAGGCCTGTGCATGACGTGGTCCGTGAGTACAGGCACCTTCCTCATCATCGCCTTTTCCTACATCAGAATCCTGCACGCCTGCATAAAACAAGGCAGGAATGACCGCAGCACCCGCAGCAAAGCCTTTCAGACGTGTGCATCACACCTCGTTCTTTATGTTCTGTATGAAATTTCCACTATGATTCTGATTTTGAGCCAAAGGTTCCCCAGTATCTCCCAGAACATCAAAAGGTTTTTTAGCATCCTGTTTATCATCGTTCCACCGGCTCTCAACCCCATTATCTACGGTCTGGTCACTAAAGAGTTACGCACAAGCATCATCAAGCAGTTCACCACACGAGTCTCACACGTAAAGCCGCAGCAGGTCAATACCCTCAGATAATTAAATTGTAAACGGGATTTTGAAATGTGTAATTGCACATTTTAAGATAAATGAACACCACATGTAAAAATTATATAGCACTCTACATATTGTTGTTGGAGCATTTTGTTTACTGTTTATCAGCTGGGAAAATACACTGAACTGTTTTGCCACAATAAAATAAAACATTATTTCCTCTGATTTCTTTTCTTTTTAACAGTGAAATGAGTAAAGGTGGGAATGGTAGGCTTTTATTCATATAGCATTTTTCAAAATAAAGTCATAAAGTTAAGTCACACAGTTGGTGGTTTGCCATCCCTTGTCTCTTCTTTTGCTCATGGCTGTTAAAGGACAGAATACTAATAAATTCTAATAATACTTGATTTCACCGTGATGTTTTTCTTCTGTCTTCACGTCTGTTAGGCCAAACAAAATAATACCTTGGCTTCCGGTTCCTTGTCATTTGAGGGCATGAGTAGGTAGGGAATTTATTTTATTTTATTTTTTATTTCATTTAGCATTTTAAGGATGGGTAGGGGGGATTTATTTTATTTTATTTATTCATGGGACGGATGGGTAGGTAGGGATTTTATTTTATTTTATTCTTTTTTTATTTTCAAAAGAGTTGCATGGGTTGCTTTTTAAATATAATTAATTCAATATTTGCATAAGTTACCACCTTTTTCAAGGATTCAAGGATTCAAGGAACTTTATTGTCATACCAGCTCAAATTTACACGTTAGTGGTACAAAATTAGGACTCAGGTCCCAGTATAAGCCTAAATAAATAAATAAAGCAAGGTAAAAAAAAAAAAGAAAGAAATGTAAATATAAAATATAAAATATAAAATATAAGTATAAACAGTATATATAAATTCTAAACAATATGTATAAATATAAACAGTATGTATAAACTATAAACAGTATATGTAAATAAATATAAACAGCCTATATAAATAAAAAGTATATCTATCTATATCTATATCTATCTATCTATCTATCTATATATAGATATAGATATATAGATATAGATAGATAGATAGATAGATAGATAGGTAATATAAACAGTGCATATGAATAGAATATAAGCAGCATATATAAATGGACCAAGTGACAGAACCGACGCCCGGTACTGGGATTCAGGAACTGTTGGACTTGATACACAAGCAGTGCTGAAATTAGCTTATGAATGCTAAACACGCATGTTAACGTGATTTGTGCAGGAAAAAGGGAGAAAGAGAGAATGAGCTGGGAGAGGGTGGGAGACTACAGAGCATGGCTCGAGTTCAACAGTCTGACAGCTGCAGGGAAGAAGCTGTTTCTGAGCCTGGTGGTCTTGCTCTGGATGCTCCTCAGCCGCCTGCCTGAGGGGAGGGGCTGAAACAGACTGTGAGCGGGATGGGTGGAGTCCTTCATGATGCGGAGGGCCCTCCCCCTGCATCGTGAGGTGTAGAGGTCCGAGGTGGTGGGAAGGCTGCTCCCCACAGTCCTCTGTGCAGCCTTCACCACCCTCTGCAGAGCCTTCCTCTCAGCAGCAGTGCAGCTGCCGTGCCACACGGTGATGCAGGTGCAGAGGACGCTCTCCACCGCACAGTGGTAGAAGCTCCTCAGGACGGAGCTCCCCAGTCCAGCCTTCCGCAGCTTCCTGAGGAAGTAGAGATGCTGGTGGGCCTTCCTGACCAGACGGGAAGTGTTGATGAGGTCACTGGATATGTGCACAACCAGGTACCTGAAGCTGGAGACCACTTCCACAGCTGCTCCTCCGATGTGCAGGGGAGGGAGAGGGCGCTTGTCCCTTCTGAAATCCACCACCATCTCCTTAGTCTTTTTCACGCTGATGCAGAGGTTGTTTTCACTGCACCAGGTGTTCCACCTCCTCTCTGTATTTGGACTCATCGTTGTTAGTGATGCATCCCACTACTGCTGTGTCGTCCGCGAACTTAACTATATAACAGCTGGGGTGTCTCGCCGAGCAGTCATACGTCAGCAGAGTGAACAGGAGGGTCTCAACACACAGTTGTACGTGCTGGTCAGCATCTTTCCTTCTGCACCTGTTTTGCTTTGGTTGAAAGTACTGTATTCTTGTGAGGTGCACCTTCATCTTCATCTCATCTTCAGTTCTCTTGACAAGCCATAAACTGGGCTTAGAAATCCTTTAGGAACTCTCTCAGCTGGAGAGTTGCCCCAGTCGCAGCTTATATTTCTTGAGCACTATGCCAGAAGAAATGTTGTCAGGAATGTTGTCACCAATACCATGTGCATGACGCAGGTCGTTTACACATTTCATACCTCTGATAAAAGGGGGTATAACTGAGGTTGTTTTATCCGTTCTATTCCATTCCATTTTCTGCTGCTTATCCGGCACTGGATCGTGGTGGCAGCCAGCTGAGGAGGACAGTCCAGATAGTCCTTTCCAAGGCCACATCCACCAGTTCCTCCTGCGGTATCCAAAGGTGTTCCCAGGCCAGTTGGGATATGTCCTGGGTCTGCCCTGCTGGAACACCTCCTGACTATGTGTCCAAACCACCTGAGCTGGCTCCTTTCAAAACACAGGAGCAGCGGCTCTACTCTTAGTGGGATGTCTGATCTCCTCACCTTCTCCCTAAGGGTGCGCCCAGCCACCCTGCGAAGGAAACTCAATTCTGCCACTTGTATCCACCATCTCATTCTTTCAGTCACTACCCTGTTGTTGATTGACCAGTAAATCAACTCGGTACAGCAACTGCATAACTGCTGCCACTCTTGCCTCCTGCTCCATTTTACCCTCACTCATGAGCAAGACCCCGAGATACTTGAACTCTTTTGCTTGAGGCAGTAAGTCACTCCCAACTCAAAGAGAGCAAACCACCTTTTTCTGGCAGAGAACCAATGGGTTGGACTTAGAGGTACTGATCCTCATCCTGACTGCTTCACACTCAGCTGCAAATTGCCACAACTTGTACTGAAGGTCACAGCCTGATGAAGTCAGCAGAACGAGATCATCTGCAAAGAGCAGGAACACAATCCCGAGGTCACCAAACTGGACACACTTCACAATCCAATTGTGGCTTTAAATCATGTCCAAGAAAATCACAAACACAATTGGAGACAAGGAACATCCCTGGTAGTCCAACACCCATTGAGAATGAACTTGACTTAGTGCCAAGAAAGTGAACACAGCTCTCACTGCGGTTATACGAGGACAGAATGGCCTGCAGCAGCAAACCTGCCACCCCATACTCCCATAGCACCCCTCACAGGACCTCCTGGGGAACATGGTCAAAAGCCCTCTCCAAATCCACAAAACACATGTAAAGTGGATTGTCAAATTCCCATGTTCCCTCCAGTATCTGTGCAAAGGTGAAGGGCTGTTCTGTGGCCAGGATGGAATCTGCATTGTTACTTAATCCCAGGTTCAACAATCAGCTGTGGTGAAGGGGTTTGTGTGCCCCTGTTACCCCGGGAGCTGTACTGTCAGGAGTTTGTAGTTCCTGGTAGGGTCTACCCAGCCAGAGAGGTCTCAGGTGAGGGGCCAGACAAGGAACAATTCAAAAAATCCCAGGGAATAGTCCCAAATATGATGCATGCACCTCTGGGGCCCCCTTCTGGAGCCAGGCCTGGGCAGGGGAGCTTCCAGGAAAGTGCCTGGTGGCAGTGCCTGTCATGGGGCTCTTGTTTGGGCTCAGCTCAAACAAGTTATGTGGGGCCACCCCCACCTGCAAGAGGAGAAGTTGGGACTGGGTGCAATGCTCCCTGGTTGGTGGGTTCAGACTGGCGCCCTAGCGGACTGGATCTACAGTACAGAAACTGGTTTTTGGCCCCGTGGAGTGTCACCTGGCTCGGAAGTGGGGGGTGGGAGCCGTAAATTGTGCAGGAGGTTGTGCGATACTGACTAGATATAGTCTCACTTCCACATACAGCCTTGGCTCTAAAACCAAAAATGTGGATGGGGCAGGACTCTCTCCTTCTCTGGAGTTTCCTGGGGTGAGAGGCAGCAGGCAGGTGTGAGGTTTACTTATTACCCCGACTCAGCTGCCACTGTCTTGAAGTTTGTCCCAGTATACGAGGATGAGAGGGTTGCCTCCCTGTGCCTTTGGATAGGGGGGAATCTTGGACTGTCATGACCGCGTATGCACCTAACTGCAGCTTAGAGCACCCAGGCTCCCTAGAGACTGGGAAGAGTCCTAGTAAAGGCACCATCTGGGGACTCTGTGGTTCTACTGGAGGACTTCAACATGCATGTTGGCAATGATGGGGAAACTTGGAGGGTGTGATTGGGGGGAAATGCCTGCCTGATCTGAACCTGAGTGGTGCTTTCTTGTTGGACCTCTGTGAGAGTCATGGCTTGTCCATGACAAACACAATGTTAAAGCATAAGGAAGCTCATAAGTGTACCTGGTACCAGAGCTAGGGTAACGGTCGATGATCGATTTTGTTTCATCAGATCTACAACTGTATGTTCTGGACACTTGGGTTAAGAGAGGGGCAGAGTTGTCAACTGATCACTTCCTGGTGAAGAGTTAGATCAGAGGGTGAGTTAGGCTGCCAGACAGACCTGGTAAACCCAATAGTGTAGTGAGGGTGAAATATCTAAATCATATGTCATTGGTAATGCTTTGAAAAATTCAATCATTATTATTTTTTAAATTTTCATTGAAAAGTTGGTGACAAATTGTGTTTTATGGTTGGTCACAACTGACAAGTGACCTGTGGCATAATGTGTTGTATACCAAATTTACATATTTCTCCTTTGCAGGCCCCGCCTCTTGGCATGTGGAGCAGCAGGCAGTGGGTGGGCCCATTAATTAAAGCATCATAATGACGATTCATCACCTTTAAGCCTGCATGGGGAGCCTGTACATGTGCTGCCCAAATCACAAAGGGATTAAGCCAACTTTATGCTCTGTTGCGACCGAGTCGCGCAGAGAAATTAATCAACCTATATAATCACAGCGTGCCACGGAGGAAACTGGACATACAATGCAGTAGATGAGTTTGCAGTCGAGTTCATTGGTTTCAAAATGTCCTTGTCGCTCTCCGTGCTGCTGAACACAAAATGCTTTGAATTGGTGTGAAAAATGGAGTTGATGCTTGCGAGCCCTGCAGTTGCAGGCATGTGTTTGTTGTAAAGCATGGAACTTACAATAAAACGGAATTGAAATGTAACTTAAAGCTTTAATTTATTATGTAGCTGAGCGCAATAAGGAAACTGGAGGCTATAGTGTATTTTTCTGGTGTGTCCAGCGCTGCGCACAGGACCGTGTTTTTTCTTTTTCTTTTCTTTTTTTCAGGGGTTTGAGGGCAGCGGTGGGGGGACGATCATGCAGCTTACACCCCGCCCGGCCGTGACTTGGGTCATTGGGGTGGAGCGAATCCTGGCGATCAGGGGAGAGGGGGACCCAAACACCCAACTGGGGGACCCCTCTGTCAGGATCAGGAAGACCCCTGACATAAACAGTGAGGCTGCCAGCCTCAGTGACCTGATCAGCTGGTCAGAAGGAGTGTCAGAGCCACCTCTCACCTGCTCACAGGTGAAGAGCTTCATCCACCGTCCAGTGGAGGTGTTCAACTGGCCATGCCACACTCAAAGCATCGAGAGGGTTGTCACAATGGTGACTGAAGCTTCAGCAAAGTACTTCTCACTGGAAAAGAGGGATGGAACAATCAGGGCTCAGGAGACCAGCAGGAGGCTGATGTCAAAGAATGACTCAAAGCAAGACTTGTCCAACCTGATCAAGTTCAAGAAGTAGGAGGAGAGCAGAAACAATGAAAGAGATTGAGCTCTAAACTTGATTCAAATTATATGCAATCATAATATGTTCATCATTTAACAAATATGTAAATATAATATGGCTTTGTCAATATTTGTATGAAAATTCTTCCTTTGAAATCTGCTGCAATATGACACCACGATACAAAATTCCCGTAATACGACAGAAAATGGATGGATAAGATTGACACATTTCTTCAAATCATGATGACCTCCAGCAACAAAGATGGGCAAAACTGAAGCAAATATGGTCTTAACTGATGTTCCATCATTAAGTTACCAAAATGAAAGCCCTAATTTCAAAGTAAGTCTTCCATAATATCTAGATAAATACCGAAATAATCACAAATTTATCGATTTTCAAATGGAAATTTACCTGGCTTAGAGTTATCCTAGCAAAAAAAACTTTTCATAATTGGATTCCCCACTTCACACAAAGTAGATAAACATCCCCCATGATTGATTTAAAAATAAAATAAAGTAAATAGGCACCCACCATTTTTTATTTAAAAAAAAAAAAAAAAAAAGTATGACCTGCCTTAATGGGGCGTGCTCAGTGAAGGGTGAGCTCTGTTGCTGTTGGGCAAGCAGAATGGGGAGAAAACATATAAACAGGAGAGACGTGTTGTCATCGAGCCACAACTTCATCGCTGCTCAGACAGCAGGGCACAGCACAGCACGCAAGAAAGCTTCTTCTGTATTACACTTGGTTTTGGGTTGAGTTGTTTTACTTTTATATTTACAGTATTGAGATGTAGTGGCTTGTTTTATTGTGGGCACAATGATGTCGTAAAGTATTTTGACCTCTACAAAGGAAACAAAAGGGCATTTAAAAAGAATAATGATGATTCATAGGCCTATTTTATGATTACATGTTATTTTTTCTGTGAAAACGTCCTAACATAGCTCATGTTTCGTGTGTAGTGAGACTAAAGGATGACGGTGTTTGTCACAGGTTGAGAAAAGATTACCTAAAGTGGTGCAAAACCAGGTCAATGCAGTTTAACATAATGAAGATTCGTGTTAATTCAGGCAGAACACTTAAGTCTTTTTTGTATTTTACAGAGCTCGGCTGGTTTGGATGGAGAACACAAGCATGCTAACACCTTTGAAACAGCCGATTGTGTTTGAGCTGGAGGGTTTCCACGTACCGCAGGGCCAGGGCTCTCTCCTCTTCTTCCTGGCTCTGCTCAACTACACCGTGGTGCTGCTGGGGAACGGGCTGGTGGTGAGCATCATCGTCTGCGACAGAGCTCTGCACAAACCCATGTACATGATGGTGTGTAACTTAGCCGCCTGTGACCTGCTGGGAGGCTCGGCCATGCTGATCCGCCTCATGATCCACTTCCTCACGGGGCAGAAAAGGATGCCCTATGCCACGGCCATCGCCCAGGCCTTCTGTGTGCACACGTATGGTGTCGCAGTGCAGACCATTCTCGCTGCCATGGCCTATGACAGGTAACAGGCACATTTTAGAAAAAGCAGACACAGATTTACATAAAGAGTCGGTTATTTTTAACAGTCCTTTTAGATAGATGTGGGCTCAGAAGACAAATAAAATCCAAATTCTCCAGGTTTCAGTTTAGAGGTTTAGACTTCAGTATCAACTGGTTAATATTGCTGGAGGCACAGTGTCTTCCTCTATGATTTGAAAAAAAAAAATCTTTGACCCTTGGACAGATGAAACCTTCACCCACTGGATAATGTGAAATAAGAAATACAATGTCAGAATGGCAAGCTCCCTTGCTATTTTTAAAATGAAGCTAAAGACCTTTTCAATCTGGCTTTTATTTAGGAGTAATATTAGAGCCTTTCAGTTTAGCCACTGATTTTCATATTTATTTTTATCGTTGTGTTTATTTTATTTTTTATTTTTATTCTTCTTTTATTTTATTGACATTAATTAATTAATTTATTTAATTATTTTTAAAAATGTTTTAGTCATACTTTTTTCATCTAGCATACCTTTTATTATTTTCAATTGTTTTCATATAATTTTATTTTGGAAAACAAACAATTGAAAAGACACAAACATTTAAAAGAAAATAAGAAAATCCATAGAATAAAAAAACAATTGCAGAAGAAAATAATAACAGTTAAAATCATTACAGTTAATAAATAGATTCAGAGAAATAGAAAGGCAGAAAGAAAGAAAAAAGCTGGACTAAAATGGAGCATAAAATAGGAGTGCAGCAAAAAATAAGGAATTGCTTTAAAAAGATAACAAATTAAAATACTAAGAAGCTTTGAAAGAGCTCAGCTGTAAGCATATGAGAAGAGAAATGTTTTTAGCCTGGATTTAAAAACATTCACACTCAGGGCTGATTTCACTTCTATTGGTAGTTTGTTGCAGTGTGAAGCGCTTTGGGCTGCATGTTTGTATGAAAGGTGCCATATAAATAAAGTTGAGCTGAAACCTGCACGGTGGTCAAGCTGGAAACAAGCCGACAGTGTTGCTGCTGCTGCGTCCTGCAGGTACGTGGCTGTGTGTGAGCCGCTGAGGTACCACGCCATCATGACGTCGGCTCGGCTGCTCTCCTGCTGCGCCCTGGCCTGGCTGGTGGCTTTTGTCTGTATCGGCGTGCTCTTTGCCCTCAACGTGGGCACGCCGCTGTGTGGCAGCACCATCAAGCACGTTTACTGCAGCAACCGCTCTATTCTGAGGCTGGCCTGTGGGCCCACGCCCGTAAACAACATCTATGGTCAGTCCACAGTTTCACAACCCAGCCAAACTCACATTGTTTTAGTGATGCCCAAGAAGTAGTATGCCTAGCAGCCTGTATCTGTCTCACACACACACACAGACACGTACACACACTTTAATCACTGTTTTTTTCTTTTAATTTTTTATGTAAGGCACTTTGACACTACACTGATCTGTGAGATATTGTGCTATCTAAATAAATTTTCCTTTGGCTTTTCAAAGAGTTGTTTGCGAATGGCGCATCACTACCCTGCAGTGGGTAACGGAGGGGAAACTAGAAAAACTTACATGAACTCTTACATGAACCGATGGGCTAATTGTGAATTTTTTTTCTTTTTCCAGGCCTGTGCATGACGTGGTGCGTGAGTACAGGCACCTTCCTCATCATCGCCTTTTCCTACATCAGAATCCTGCACGCCTGCGTAAAACAAGGCAGGAATGATAACGGCACCCGCAGCAAAGCCTTTCAGACGTGTGCATCACACCTCGTTCTTTATGTTCTGTATGAAATTGCCTCTGTCATCATCATTCTGAGCCAAAGGTTCCCCAGTGTCTCCCAGAACATCAAGAAGTTTTGTAGCATCCTGTTTATCATCGTTCCACCGGCTCTCAACCCCATTATCTACGGTCTGGTCACTAAAGAGTTACGCACAAGCATCATCAAGCAGTTCACCACACGAGTCTCACACGTAAAGCCGCAGCAGGTCAATACCCTCAGATAATTAAATTGTAAATGGCATTTTGAAATCTATATCTATGTGCATGTCTGGGTACTTTATGACAAATATATTCCACATGTGAAAGTTATGTAGCACTCTATATGTTGCTTTTGTGAGAGCATTTTGTTTACTGTTGTTGTTTATCAGCTGAATACAATACACTACACTGTGACTCATAATAAACTAAGAAATGGATTTCTGATGATTTCTGATTGGAGTGATTTGAGTGAAACAGATGAAAGTGGGAAAAGCTAGAATATTTTTTATTTCAAGCAAGTAAACAAAAAGGCCAGTTTAACAACCAATTTGTCCTCATATATCAGATCTGATGCAACAGACTGGAACCTGTCTAGGATGTGAAAAGTCCAGAACATCTGGGGTTCTGCTTAGACCAGGGGACAGCAACCCCAATACTGCAACATCAGCTGTTCAGATCTGTTAAATCTGACCTATACTGTCATGACACTCTCCAGGCCAGAGACACCAGAGCTCATGATGTTCCCAGGCAGTCCTCAGTCCAGGTGTAGCAGGGTGAAGAGAGAGTGATGCTGCAGACAGTGACAGGTCAAACTTGAGGCCTTTCATCTGATACTGAAGCACTCAAGAGTCACTTTACAAGAACAAAGGACATTTTCATTTTAAGTCCACCAAAGTGTTTGGAAACGCAGAAATGTGAATGTTGGCAAAAAGCAAGAGTAGTTAAGACTATACTTGTTAGGTGTACATTATTTTTAGATAATGGGCACATTTCTGTGTTCAGACTATTCTAGCTGTTCTAATATCTGTATATTTACTATATTATCTTATGAAATTCATCAGTAATCATCCCGACAATATCGTAACAATATCAGTTTGGTCAAAAATATTGTGATATTTGATTTTCAGGATGAAGGTCAGCACCTCTCAGTATGAGGCCATGGTTCTCTGCCAGAAAAAAGTGGTTTGCCCCTTCTGATCTGGAGGTCAGTTACTGTCCCAAGTGGAGCAGTTCAAGTATCTCGTGGTCTTGCTCATGAGACAGGGTAACATGGAGCAGGTGACTGACAGGTAGATCAGGGCAGCGGTGGTGGCAGTCATGCGATCGTTGTATGGACCATTGTGGCGAAGAGGGAGCTGAGCCAGAAGACAAAACTCCCAATTCACTGGTCAGTCTTTGTTCCAACCCTCACCTATGGTCACGAGCTCGGGGTAGTGGCCAAAAGATTAGAGATACACTATATTACCAAAAGTATTCGCTCACCTGCCTTTACTCATACTATGAACTGAAGTGCCATCCCATTCCTAACCCATAGAGTTCAATATGATGTCGGTCCACCTTTTGCAGCTATTACAGCTTCAACTCTTCTGGGAAGACTGTCTACAAGGTTGAGGAGAGTGTTTATAAGAATTTTTGACCATTCTTCCAAAAGCGCATTGGTGAGGTCACACACTGATGTTGGTCGAGAAGGCCTGGCTCTCAGTCTCCGCTCTAATTCATCCCAAAGGTGTTCTATCGGGTTCAGGTCAGGACTCTGTGCAGGCCAGTCAAGTTCATCCACACCAGACTCTGTCATCCATGTCTTTATGGACCTTGCTTTGTGCACTGGTGCACAGTCATGTTGGAAGAGGAAGGGGCCCGCTCCAAACTGTTCCCACAAGGTTGGGAGCATGGAATTGTCCAAAATGTTTTGGTATCCTGAAGCATTCAAAGTTCCTTTCACTGGAACTAAGGGGCCAAGCCCAGCTCCTGAAAAACAACCCCACACCATAATTCCTCCTCCACCAAATTTCACAGTCGGCACAATGCAGTCTGAAATGTACCGTTCTCCTGGCAACCTCCAAACCCAGACTCGTCCATCAGATTGCCAGATGGAAAAGCGTGATTCATCACTCCAGAGAACGCGTCTCCACTGCTCTAGAGGCCAGTGGCGGCGTGCTTTACACCATTGCATCCGACGCTTTGCATTGCACTTGGTGATGTGTGGCTTGGCTGCAGCTGCTCGGCCATGGAAACCCATTCCATGAAGCTCTCTGCGTACTGTACTTGGGCTAATCTGAAGGTCACATGAAGTTTGTAGCTCTGTAGCAATTGACTGTGCAGAAAGTCGGCGACCTCTTTGCAATATGCGCTTCAGCATCCGCTGACCCCTCTCCGTCACTTTACGTGGCCTACCACTTCGTGGCTGAGTTGCTGTTGTTCCCAAACGCTTCCATTTTGTTATAATAGAGCTGACAGTTGACTGTGGAATATTTAGGAGCGAGGAAATTTCACGACTGGATTTGTTGCACAGGTGGCATCCTATGACAGTTCCACGCTGGAATTCACTGAGCTCCTGAGAGCGGCCCATTCTTTCACAAATGTCTTGTTTCACAGTCTGCATGCCTGAGTGCTTGATTTTATACACCTGTGGCCAGGCCAAGTGATTAGGACACCTGATTCTGATCATTTGAATGGGTGAGCGAATACTTTTGGTAAAATAGTGTACAAGTGGTGGAAATGGGTTTCAAATTCAATTCAAATTCAAAATTCAAATTCAAAAAACTTTATTTATCCCCAGGGGGTAATTAAAGGAGGCACGTAGAGCAGACATAGAATACAGTTTCAAGTTCCAAGACATTCAACGTCAAATAAATAAGAATAAATAAGATAAAAATAAGTAGTAAAGGAATGTGCAATAACAAGGTGCAAATGGGCATTGAGGTAGGTAAGTCTGTATGTGCAAATGAAAGTCGTGTGGGATGGGGGGATGTATGAGTGTGTGTGGGGGGTGGGCATATGGGGTGTGAATGTATGTGTGTTGGGAGGGGCGGTGTGTATGTGTGTGTGTGTGTGTGTGTGTGTGAGGAGGGGGTTATGAGTTTAGAAGCTGGACAGCCCTGGGTACAAAGGTAGCCCTTCTCCTCTGTGTCCTGCAGGCAGGGCAGTGAAGCCGGCGACCCAATGGAAGCCACTCAAATGATGAGTAGAGGACGTGTGAAGGGTCCTGTATGATCCGGTTCGCTAACCTGCATGTTAAGTGTTCATAAACAGCAGACAAAGTCCTGAGGGGTAATCTGATAATTTTGGAACAGACAGTGGCAGTCCTCTGCAGGCGGTTTCTGTTCTGGAGGCTGGTAGAGTGGAACCAGCAGGTTATGGAGAAGGTGATGCTGCTCTCGATGAAGGAGTAGTAAAATGTCCAGAGAATGATCTTATTTACTCCAAAGGAGTTGAGCTTCCTAAGGCGATACTGCCTCTGTTGACATTTTCTGAGGATCTCCTCCGTATTGGCGGAGAATTTCAGCAGACTGTCAAAGATGGTACCCAGGTATTTGTATTCTTCCAGCTCAACAGGCTCTCCATGGATATTGGTGGTGACTGCTGTGGCCAGCGCCCTCTGCTGGTTGGAAAAGGTCAGCACCATGTCTTTGGTCTTGTTGGTGTTCAGCACCGGACAAGAGCTGTCACACCAATCCCCAAACTCCTGGAGAGCTGAACCATGTTGGTGTGAAGGGCTGGATAACAGAGACAGGAGGACTGTGTCGTCAGCGTATTTCACCAGGCGAGAGTTGGGCTGTGAAGATCTGCAGTCATCAGTGTAGAGAATGAAGAGCAGCGGGGAAAGGACACAGCCCTGTGGAGAGCCAGTAGAGGTGTAGCGTAGGTCAGAGAAGGTGGAGTTGACCAGCACTCTCTGTGATCTGTGGGTTAGAAAGTCCAGTAACCACAGGATGAGCCGGTGGTCCAGGTGGAAGCGGGAGGAGAGTTTGTTGGCCAGGATGTGAGGCTGAAGAGTGTTGAATGTGGAGGAGAAATCTGCAAACAGGAGTCTGGCTGAGGAGTTAGGTAGTTCCAGGTGTTTGTGTACAGTGTCCAGGATGAATATTTTGGCATCATCAACGCCCCTACTCGTGCGATATGCAAATTGGAGAGGACTGATCAGAGAGTTTGTTTCTCTGATGACATGCTGTTTAACAATTCTCTCCATAGCTTTCATCACGAGGGAGGTGAGGGTGACAGGTCTGAAGTTGGTGAGTGCTTTGGTGGTACTCTTCTTAGGGATGGGGATGACTGGAATGTTTCCACATCCGGGGGACTATACAGCTGTCGAAGGAATTTTGGAAGAGGATCTGGAACATTTCTCCGAACTGTTCAGCACAGTGCTAAGTACACTGGATTTATCAGACACAGAGACATAAGACAAAAAAATAGAAAACACGTTAAAAACTGCTCTACGAGCCGGCCGGTCAACCACATGAGCAGTGAACCGGAACCGGAAACCCAACCCAGAAACGTTCAGCCGCAGGGTGGCTGAGTGCACTCTTAGGGAGAGGGAGAGGAGCTCAGACATCAGGGAGGAGGCTGGAGGTGGTTCAGGCATCGAGTCAGGACGCCTCCTAGTGGAGGTGTTCCACATAACCACCGGGGAGGAGACCCCGGGACAGACCCAGGACACACTGGGGGGATTATGGATCTCTGGCCTGGAAACATCCTGGGATCTGGTGGTCCTGAAAAAGACAGTCAGATTTGAAGGTGCAGTTGTGGGGTGGACAGTGTTCAGTTTGGTGACAACAGGATTGTGTCTCTGTTCTTTGAAGATGATGTGGTCCTGCTGGCCTCATCAGGCTGGGACCTCCCAGCATGCACTGGGGTGGTGTGCAGCCAAGAGTGAAGCAGTCAAGATGAGAATCAGCACCTCTCAGTCCGACGTTCGAGTTACTGCCTCAGGTGGAGGAGTTCAAGTATTTCAAATAAAATCTTATTTAAATATGAAGTCCTCCAAATGCAAATCTGTTTTAAGGTACATCAGCATTTTGACACAAATATGGATTTCTTTTCTTTTCTTTTAATTTAATTTTTTTTTTTTTAAATCTTAATTCTACCCAGATGGCATGTTAATATGAACCTCAAATAAAGAACATAAAGTGACATCATCCATTATCTGAGGTAAACAACAGCCTCCCCTGATGATGAAATCATGTCTATTAAAGCAGTTAGTGGGTTGAGACGTTGCTGCTTGCTGAAGGTAAGCTGGTGAACATTAAGAGACAACAAAGAAAAGACTGAGACCTGAGCGAGCTTAGAGAGGTGGGGACTGTCAAATTACAGGATGTTTCTTTCCAAATCATTTCGTGTCAAAACATGACAAACAACTCCTATCATTAGTGTTGCTGTTGTTTAGTCACATTTTAAACTTTGCTGAGCTGGTTTGACCAAAGGTTAAGTCTCTCATTTAATATGTACAAGAGCTACTGTAGCAAAGGATTTGTCATTTATAACTTGACATTTTGTGTGACATTACAGTTTCCCCACTTGTGTTTTTCTTGTTTCAGGCTGATGGAAAACTACACCTACAACAGCTTCACACTCCGGCTGGAGGGGCTAAAGGTCACTGAGGACTCCATGTACCCTGTCTTTCTCTTCTTCCTTTTCTCCTACTTATTTATTATCTTAACAAATTTGGGGATTGTAGTGCTAGTGTGCATTGAAAAGAGCCTTCACCAGCCCATGTATCTCCTTTTTTGCAATCTTTCATTCAACGACATCCTTGGCAACACCAACATGCTGCCCCGGCTGCTTTCAAACATGCTGGTGCCTCCCTCTGAACGCCTCATCAGCTATTACGAGTGCGTGCTGCAAGCCTTCACCACACAGCTGTTTGCCACTGCCTCTCACACAGTGCTCATGATCATGGCCTTTGACAGGTATGTGGCCATCTGCAATCCCCTGCGCTATGCTACCATCATGACCAACAAAATGGTGCTGAAGCTGACTGCCTGTGCTTGGGGAGTGGCCTTAGTTTTGGTGGCCGTTCTGCTCGGTCTGACCATTCGACTGAGCCGATGCAGGACTGTGATCAAGAATCCTTACTGTGACAACGCCTCGCTGTTTAAGCTCTCCTGCGAAAGCGTCTTCATCAACAACATCTACGGCCTCACCTTCAGCGTGGTCCTGCTCACAGCCTCGATAGGAAGCGTAGTCCTCACCTACACAAAGATCACAGCGGTCTGCCTGACCAGTAAAAACAAGTCTTTGAACAGTAAAGCCTTGAAGACCTGCAGCACTCATCTCTGCCTGTATCTGATCATGTTTTTCAGTGGCATGGTTCCCATTGCCCTTCATCGGTTCCCACAGTACACATATGAAAGGAAAGTCTCGAGTATTCTGTTCCATGTAATCCCTGGAGGCTTCAACCCTATGATTTATGGCGTACAGTCCAAAGAGATACGCAAATTCTTGTCCAATGTCTTTCAGTCCAAAAAACGATTACTGTGACTTCAAAATGACAAATTTAGTCTTTGGGGTCTTTTTGTGAAAGCATATGATGGGCTACATAAAACCTGAGCCTGTTAACAATCCACCAGAGAGGTGTGAGTGAGTGTTCTGTCAGTATGTAAGGTAAAGAGGCTGTCGGGTTGTTTTCTACTCCTGTTTCATAATGTGGGAATTGTTGAGCTCTTTAAGTTTAACAGTAATATAGAACAATAGAAATAAACTAAACTCCTTCAAGTTCATCTCACTATGAAAGACTTTAATGTACTTCTCAGGTCTATGATGTGATAGACTTAAAAGCAAATTAACTTTTAATATGTGCGTGTGTGTGTGTGTGTAGTGAGAGAGAGAGAGAGAGAGAGAGAGAGAGAGAGAGAGAGAGATTTTATTCTAGTATTTCATCAGGATTTTTCATTCTGAAATTGCCTAAACTATTGATTAAACAGTAACAGCTGCTCAGATTTAAACGAGTTTTGAGGTGTTAGTTCATTTAGATCCATGGATCCATGAGCTCTTGTTTTATTGATGCAGATGCAGAACAATCACAAATAAAAAGCAATGTGTCCCACCCCATCTGCTGCTCATCCATAACCTCCCAGCTCCATCAAACCAATAAAAAAAATGCATACATTAAGTAATAAATAAATTATAATAGTAAATAAAAAGTTTAGCAAATATTTTGTATTACATAGGGCCTTGTTCCCACCTGGTTCCCACCTCTCTCTGAAATGATATGTGTTTATATGTATATAGAGCGGGAAAGTGAGATCCAAACACAGGTAGCTGTCCACTTGTATTCAGATTTCTCAGGACAGCTGTTAATACCAGGTGGGAACAACCTCATAATAAACATCATTAACAAATATAAAATTGATAGTTAATTAAACTATAGTGAATAGATATTTTACAATTAACAAAGAAATTATAATTAATAATTTTCCTTATTGCACAGTAGAATATTTATTAATGTTATAGATGCACATTAAAACAATATATATTTTACACACAATATTAGGTATTAATAATCATTAGTTAAAAATCAACAAACATGGACCTTATAGAGTTGCAACAACTGCCTGTAATAACTTATTATTAATGAATATTGCTATAAGTGTTTATTCCGTGGTTCAAGCCAACACACTTCATTTGAAGTTGAAGCTGCAACACCTTCATTAAAAAAAAATTCAACTTAGTAAAGGCCATCCAAATAATGTTTAAAGCTGCACTTCACAGTATTTATTTACTACTGACCAAGTATTATTAGCTGTAGCAGTAGCGGAACAAGTCACAGCCAGGCCGGGGTGCAAGCTGCATGATCGCTTCACTGATTACCTCACCTTCAAGCAGAGAGGAGGGACTAATCAGTGCAATCAGCTGGTGGAGTTTTTGGTTGGAGTGAAAACCTGCAGCCTCTCGGCTCACTATGGCACATGGTTGCCCACCCCTGTATGGTCGTGCGAGGTGGAGGACTTGTTGGCATTTTTAGGGTGGCTTGCCATTAGCATTGCGATTGTTTACTTTCATTTTCCAAACACAGAAACTCAGCCTAGCATACTGCAAAGTTAATTATTATATGCTTGCCATTGGCAACACATCTTATTCTCTTGCATGATTATTATTCCACCAAATTTTGGTGTGTAATTCCGCCTGCAGTTTTGGTGTTATCTCCATACACCAAACATGAAAATCGTGCCACCCCACTGCAAGAATAGCGCTACCACTTTATTAAGCATTCCCACTTACAGCTTCTTAACCATTCCAGTTTAGACATGATTTTTGGCTCATTATAAATGAATTGTAAAACTTTTGCGAAGCTCTACATTGCACAGATTTTGTGATACATACACACAAAAAACACGAAAAATGTGCGCCTTGTGGAGCAGAAGTGACATGTCAATTTTCTGAGTGATCCAACTTACCAATTTTTCGCAATTGTAGTTTAAGTATGATTTTTTTGAGATGCAGTACACACTAATGGAGGACTAATGGGAGGAGGGCGCTAGAGAGCAGGTCCCCTCTCACTGACACAGAGATACACACGTGGCTCTGCATCTCTCCTTTTCTGTCTCAAGGGCCACTAGCACTGCAGCCAATACATCCCAACCACCCCAAGCACCCTAGCAACCGTATAGCAACCACTCCAAACACCCCAGCAACCACCCCAAACACCCTAGCAACCCCATTGCAACCACCCCAAATACCATAGCAACCCCACTGCAACCACCCTAAACACCCTAGCAACCACATAGCAACCACCCCAAACACCCTAGCAACCCCATTGCAACCAGTCCAAACACCCTAGCAACCATATAGCAACCAGTGCAAACACCCTAGCAACCCCATAGCAACAACCCCAAACACCCTAGCAAGTCTCTTGCAACCACCCCAAACACCCTAGCAACCACATCCCAACCACCCCAAACACCCTAGCAACCCCATAGCAACAACCCCAAACACCCTAGCAACCACATCCCAACCACCCCAAACACCCTAGCAAGTCTCTAGCAACCACCCCAAACACCCTAGCAACCACATAGCAACCACCCCAAGCACCCCAGCAAACACATAGCAACCACCCCAAACACCCTAGCAACCCCACTGCAACCACCCCAAATACCATAAGAACAAACCCCAAACACCCTCGCAAGTCTCTTGCAACCACCCCAAACACCCTAGCAACCACATCCCAACCACCCCAAACACCCTAGCAAGTCTCTAGCAACCACATAGCAACCACCCCAAGCACCCCAGCAAACACATAGCAACCACCCCAAACACCCTAGCAACCCCATTGCAACAACCCCAAATACCAAAGCCACCCCATAGCAACCACCCCAAACACCCTAGGAACCCCATTGCAACAACCCCAAATCCATAGCAACCCCATAGCAACCACCCCAAACACTCAGGTCTGTCCACCTGCTGATGCCTCCTTCTTAGCCCCCGACCTGCTGAGGGCCTCCGTACTGTTCTGATGGGGCACGTTTTACAAACGTCTGGAGATGGGACGAACATCTCGTGGGGGCCCTGTCACAGTCCTGGCTGGTTTTGTTTTCTTTGTGTTGTTTTCTGTATTTTGGTATATTGTCTGTGTGTTCCCATCTGATCCCAGTCTGACAGCTCACACCTCACTCACTGGCCTTTCATGGGAAACTCAGTCTACTTAAACTAAGTGCATAGTTAAGCATTATTACACGAGAGGGTGTGCTTGACCGTTATTATTGTCACGACAGTGATGCGGCCAGGAACGAGGCGCTTGCGCCGAGTTCCGTTAGCATCACTGGAATAATAACGTTCAAGCACACCCTCGAGTGTAATAATGCGATTATACAACTATTACCAACAAAATAAAATGTATAATCAAAATGTATTCATGCTGTGCATTTCGCTGCCAAAATGTAAAAGTTTTTTTTTTGCTAGTAGGCCTATTCTCTCCGTTTCAGTGGAAATCTGAGAGATCTGACGTTAACTAGTCCCTGTCAGCCAGCCAACTTGGACTTACCATGTTTTCTAGACATCGTGATTTCCCAAAACTGAATAAATACCACAGATAGATAGCAAAAAAACTGCTCTGATAGCTCAATCATGTTGTTACTAGAATATCCGCTGGGAAAAAATATTTTTTTCATGGACTGATAGTTATACTTCTGCCGACTTCTCAGTCATTTTTAATCTAACAGGTGCCGTGACAGCGACTCAGCAGCATAGCTGATCTTTAGTCTATCTACAACCATCTTATAAGAACAGTTAGGCTATATTTAAATATAGGCTAGGCCTACTGCTTTCCAGTGTCGGCACCACAACAAACAATCTTTTCATAAACTCACCGGCAGATGTTTTATTTCAGCTGGCGGTGTGTCACTCCAATTTAACTTCAGCTCCGATTAATGTGGCTAAGCAGCAAAAGTAACAGTAGGCCTAAGCAGTCACATTAAGGCTGAACAGAGTTATATAATTTCAACCCCACCTTTCAGGGGCTTTTGCTAATCACCTTTTCAGGCTGTTATCAATTTACCTCTGAAATAAAGACGACAGTTTTCACAGATGTGTTGCTTTATTAAATGTTCACTTCAGTGTACAGATGCAAACAAATTGACAAATTAATTCAATCAATGGCCTAGGCAACTCATAAAGACTAAACAAATTAATAACGATTAATAGGCTAATTAATAACTGATAACATTAACACATTAATAACAAGAAAAAAGCTGTAGCTGCACATCTCCGTGGAAAATCTTACAGGTACTGTCCGTGGTGCTGACTCCGCATTTCATTCTCTATTGTAGAAATTAAAGCTCCATAAAATTCACGGAGGATCTTGTTTAGCTCTTCTTTCCTTACAGGTGAGAAATCAGCTGTTTGCCCGGTGTTTGTCAGGTAGTCTTGTAGACATTTGACGGCCCAAGACGTTGACCGGGCCGTACCGGCTTCATTTCCTGACCTCTCCAGCTGATCCAGCTCCTCACTCGTCACTCTCGCGTACTCTCTTCTTTTTCTCTTCTGTCTTGTCTTCCCCGTTCAGCCGTTTATCCAAACTTAGGTCGCCAAATAAATCAAAATTGACAACAAAACGGTCCATTATGGAGGCTAACAAAGTTGACAGCGGCTTTTGATGCGGGTTTTCAGTGAAACGTTTCTTGTTGCCATGGAAACCACACAGACTCAGGCAATAACATTGCCGGGCGGAGTAATATTTTCAGTGAAGAGGTTTTTTTCATTTGAGCACGGTGGGGGACAACATGTTTACCTGTATTGTTAATGAGGGTCATTTAGGAAGATTTTCTGAGGTTATGAGCATTTGTTGATCTGCATATCAGATTCAAACTGAAAAAGTAAGACAAAATTAAGATAAAA
This sequence comes from Myripristis murdjan, assembly GCF_902150065.1. Lineage (NCBI taxonomy): Eukaryota > Metazoa > Chordata > Actinopteri > Holocentriformes > Holocentridae > Myripristis > Myripristis murdjan. The sequence continues at coordinate 37,275,983 of NC_043993.1, forward strand.
AATACAAATGTGTTGCAATCTTGCATGAGGCCCACTGAAAATGCTGCATACTATTACAGACTAGATATGTTTTGTCCTTGAAAATGTATAACACAAAATGATTTGTTTTTCGTTGCACAGCAGTCGCCATGAACCTCACCTGATACAGTTACACCCACTATGACCCACTATCTGATGTCAAGTCAGTTCTTCCCCTGATGATAAAAACATATCGATAAAAATAGTGACTGAGAAAGAGGTCTTCACTGTCACTGTTCATTCGCTGGTGAATATCAGGCGAGTGCAGAGGCAACACAGAGGAGAAGAAGAAAACTGAGTGAGCATGAGAGAGGTAAGGTGGACACTGAATAATTACTAACCAGAATGCTTCTTTCCATGTTTCTTAAAAAAAATTAAGATACATGTAAAAAAAAAAAAAAAGAAAAAGAAAAAAAAAAAAAAAGAAAGAAAGAAAGGAAAAGAAAAAAACTATATTCCTCTTTCATTCATATTCAACTTTTAAACTGATTTGTGAACTTTGGCAAAACTCTCCTTTTATATTTACTGGAGTTACTTTGTCAAAGCATGTATCACTGATTTCCCACATTGAGATTGCCTAGTTGTTCTGTGTGTCATTACAGCACCCCCCTCCTGTGTGTCTTGTTTCAGGCTGATGGAAAACTACACCTACAACAGCTTCACTCTCCACCTGGAGGCGCTGCCAGTCACTGAGGACTCCGTGTACCCTGTCTTTCTCATCATCTTTTTCTCCTACCTGTTTATAATGTTTGCCAATGTGGGCATCATAGTCATTGTGTGTATTGAGAAAAGCCTTCATCAGCCTATGTATTTCCTTTTCTGCAATCTCTCAGTCAACGACATCCTTGGCAATACCAACATGCTGCCCCGGCTGCTTTCAAACATGGTGTTGCCTCCCTCTGAACGCCTCATCAGCTATTATGAGTGTGTGGCCCAAGCCTTCACCATACACACATTTGCCACTGCCTCTCACACAATACTAATGATCATGGCCTTTGACAGGTATGTGGCCATCTGCAATCCCCTGCGCTATGCTACCATCATGACCAACAAAATGGTTCTGAAGCTGACTGCCTGTGCTTGGGGAGTGGCCTTAGTTTTGGTGGCTGTTCTGCTCGGTCTGACCGTTCGACTGAACCGATGCAGGACTGTGATCACGAATCTTTACTGTGACAACGCCTCGCTGTTTAAGCTCTCCTGCGAAAGCGTCTTCATCAACAACGTCTACGGCCTCACCTTCACCGTGGTCCTGCTGACGTCGTCTGTCGGCAGTATGGTTCTCACCTACACAAAGATCACAGCGGTCTGCCTGACCAGCAAAAACACGTCTTTGAACAGTAAAGCCTTGAAGACCTGCAGCACTCATCTCTGCCTGTATCTGATCATGTTTTTCAGTGGCATGGTTCCCATTGCCCTTCATCGATTCCCACAGTACACATTTCAGAAGAAAGTTTGGTCTATTCTTTTGCATGTAATCCCCGGCACCCTCAACCCTGTCATTTATGGAGCCCAGTCAAAAGAGATACGCAAATTCTTATTAAATATGTTCCATTTGAAAAAAAAATGGGATTTTAAAATGAGAATCTCATGTTGTATGTATTAAAAAGGTTCATGTGGCCTACAGATGAATATTAACCACAGCTTTTTCTTTTAAAAGGCCTGTAAGGTAAAATGTTTGTACCTGACAAGTTTCGGCTACCTTGCCTCTGCAGCCTTCATCAGAGGTGTCACGTGATGTTGGTGTAACGTCATCTGTGATGTGTTATATGGGTTTTGCCATCCCACCTGAAGTGATGGGATGGCGGTGTCCAAGGGCGGTATTTTTTTATTTTTTTAATTATTTCTATTTTTTTTTTTTTTTGTCTTCTCCTTCCCCCTTTTTTTTTCTTTTTTCATTTCTGTCTTTTATTAGATTATAATCCGCAGAGTTTAAAATATTAAATTGCTTTTAACTTAGTTAATAATTAAAATACATAAAAAATGAGAGCCAGAACAGAACCCTGCAAACAAAAACAAAACCAAAAAAAAAAGAAAAAAAAAATTAAAATAAATAAAATAAAAAGGAGAATTTTAAACCCAATCCTCCTTGATACAGAGGCTATGTCTGAGGGAACCCGCTTGCAATTCTTTGTACAGTGAAGTCCAAGCAGACTGTGCATTTTCTATACATGTGTAATGATACTATTATTGTTATTTATAAGCTTATTTCCTCTGATAATAAAATTTTTAAAAAAAGTACATTTAAAGGGCGATAGCAGAGTTTTAGTTTGCGCTGGGAGTTCTCGTGACTTTTCTTGGGACTTCAGCAATACAGAAACAGCAGAGCAGAACCAGAGCAGCCCCACGCTGTCCCTCCTCTCCATCTCACTCCTCTCTCTCCCCCTCTCTCTGGGCCTGCAGACATTACCTCATGTCTTTGTCCTTCTCCTGTGCTGCTGGAGAGGGTGGAGGTGGATGGAGGAGGAGGAGGAGGAGGAGGAGGAGGAGGAGGGTGGGGTGGGGGGCGGGGGGGGGCTGATGAGTCTATCACACAGGGTGTGTTTTATTTTTTTATTTTTTTATTTTTTTTAGAAATTTTATGTATGTAAATACACTACTCATAAAAAGTTAGGGATATTCGGCTTTCGGGTGAAATTTCAGGATGAACCTAAAATGCATTATAACCTTTACAGGTGAACTTAATGTGACCTTCTGTAAACTTTTGAATGCACATGTCCAACTGTTCAATGTTTCAGTACTTTTTGCACAAGTTGCTGTTCTCTAACAAGGAGTTTAACGGCAAAATTCACATCAGGTGTTTGATGCTCCAGCTCATCGAGGTCGTATCATTAGGGAACGGCTGCTGGAGACTGGGGTACCTCAGATGGAGTGGCCTGCACTTTCTCAGACCTGAATCCCATAGAAAACCTATGGGATCAGCTGAGTCGCCGTGTAGAGGCTCGGAGCTCTGTACCCCAGAACCTCAATGTCCTGAGGGCCGCCCTTCAAGAAGAGTGGGATGCCATGCCTCAGCAGACAATAAGTCGACTTGTGAACAGCATGAGACGTCGTTGTCAAGCTGTAATTGATGCTCAAGGGCACATGACAAGTTATTGACATTGACATTTTTTGTTGTGGTATATCCACCACTGTTGTTGGCTTTTGTTTCAAGAAATTGTTTGAGATAAGGAAATCACCAGTGTATGCTTCTACTTAAATGCCCTACTTTCATGATATAATATCACTGTAGCGTGAACTTTTTATATTTTCCATAAATTTCACCCAAAAGCCAAATATCCCTAACTTTTTGTGAGTAGTGTATAGAGTACAGGCCAAAAGTTTGGACACACCTTCTCATTCAATGCGTTTTCTTTATTTTCATGACTATTTACATTGTAGATTCTAACTGAAGGAATCAAAACTATCAATGAACACATGTGGAGTTATGTACTTAACAAAAAAAGGTGAAATAACTGAAAACATGTTTTATATTCTAGTTTCTTCAAAATAGCCACCGTTTGCTCTGATTACTGCTTTGCACACTCTTGGCATTCTCTTGATGAGCTTCAAGAGGTAGTCACCTGAAATGGTTTTCCAACAGTCTTGAAGGAGTTCCCAGAGGTGTTTAGCACTTGTTGGCCCCTTTGCCTTCACTCTGCGGTCCAGCTCACCCCAAACCATCTCCATTGGGTTTAGGTCCGGTGACTGTGGAGGCCAGGTCATCTGCCGCAGCACTCCATCACTCTCCTTCTTGGTCAAATAGCCCTTACACAGCCTGGAGGTGTGTTTGGGGTCACTGTCCTGCTGAAAAATAAATGATGGTCCAACTAAACGCAAACCGGATGGGATGGCATGTCGCTGCAGGATGCTGTGGTAGCCATGCTGGTTCAGTGTGCCTTCAGTTTTGAATAAATCCCCAACAGTGTCACCAGCAAAACACCCCCACACCATCACACCTCCTCCTCCATGCTTCACAGTGGGAACCAGGCATGTGGAATCCATGTGTGCCAGTTTCGTTGTAGCGCTTGATGGTTTTTGCGACTCCACTTGGGGACACATTTAAAGTTTTTGCAATTTTCCGGACTGACTGACCTTCATTTCTTAAAGTAATGATGGCCACTGGTTTTTCTTTAGTTAGCTGATTGGTTCTTGCCATAATATGAATTTTAACAGTTGTCCAATAGGGCTGTCGGCTGTGTAGTAACCTGACTTCTGCACAACACAACTGATGGTCCCAACCCCATTGTTAAAGCAAGAAATTCCACTAATTAACCCTGATAAGGCACACCTGTGAAGTGAAAACCATTTCAGGTGACTACCTCTTGAAGGTCATCGAGAGAATGCCAAGAGTGTGCAAAGCAGTAATCAGAGCAAAGGGTGGCTATTTTGAAGAAACTAGAATATAAAACATGTTTTCAGTTATTTCACCTTTTTTTGTTAAGTACATAACTCCACATGTGTTCATTGATAGTTTTGATGCCTTCAGTGAGAATCTACAATGTAAATAGTCATGAAAATAAAGAAAACGCATTGAATGAGAAGGTGTGTCCAAACTTTTGGCCTGTACTGTATATACGTATAAATATTAAGATATAAATCTATAGATACAAACCCAGATCATATAAACCTATGTACATAAATCTAGATAATGTATACCAAATCCATGAGGCCGATTATGTAGCCCCTAGGGATGAAACACAGCTGATGGATGTTTTAAATTTCTCTCTGACAACTCACTGTGCACTGCACAGAAGAAGCAAACAGTGATATTTAAAAAAATAAAACCAGTTGCAAATAGAGGAAGGCAGAATAATTGAAATATTAAAACATAATATTAAAAAATAAAAAATAAATCAAAACGTTAAATCTTATAAAAAGGCCAATCTTTCAATATGTGTTGACATTGCCCCAAACAACCAATGGATTCAGCTGCTCTAATGGACTGGGCGTGACCTTTGTTTCCACATTGGATAAAGGAACAGATAAAAGATTTGAGGATCTAAGTGCATGACAGTGGAATAAAGGACCAGTATTCCTGCTATGTAAGGAGTTTTAATCTTAAGTTTAGCGACCATGACTCACACACCTGTTTCCATTCTCAATCACCATTCTAACATATGAGGTTTCCAAACTTTGAGGGTATTTACATCCAAGTCAGGTGAACAGTGTAGGAATTGCAACACATTTTATATGTGCCCTCCACCTTTTTAAGGGACCAAAGTTATTGGACAAACTAACATTATCATAAATCATATTGTTGCTTTTAATATTTGGTTGCAAATCCTTTGCAGTCAATGACAGCCTGTAGTCTCAAACCCATAGACATCACCAGATGCTGGGTTTCGTCCCTGGTGATGCTCTGCCAGGCCTCTACTGCAGCAGTCTTCGGTTCCTGCTTGTTCTTGGGGCATTCTCCCTTCAGTTTTGTCTTCAGCAAGTGAAATGCATGCTCAGATGGGTTCAGGTCAGGTGATTGACTAGGTCACTGCAGAACATTCCACTTTTTTGCCTTAAAAAACTGCTTTTGCAGTATGCTTTGGGTCATTGTCCATTTGCACCATGAAGCGCGGTCCAATGAGTTCTGAAGCATTTGGCTGAATATGAGCAGATAATATTGCCCAGAACGCTTCAGAATTCATCCTGCTGCTATTGTCAGCAGTCACATCATCAATAAATATAAGAGAACCAGTTCCATTGGCAGCCATACATGCCCATGCCATTACACTACCACCACCATGCTTCACTGATGAGGTGGTATGCTTTGGATCTTGAGCAGTTCCTTCCCATCTCCATACCCTCCTCTTCCCATTGTTCTGGTACAAGTTGATCTGTGTCTTATCTGTCCATAGGATGTTGTTCCAGAACTGCACAGGCTCGTTCAGATGTTTTTTGGCAAACTCTAATCTGGCCTTCCTGTTTTTGAGCCTCACTAACGGTTTACGCCTTGTGCTGAACCCTCTGTATTCACTCTGGTCTTCTTTTAATTGATGACTTTGACACAGATACGCCTAGCTCCTGGAGTGTGTTCTTGATCTGGCCAACTGTTGTGAAGGGTTTTTTCTTGACCAGGGAAAGGATTTTTCTGTCATCTCCCACACTTGTTTTCGGTGGTCGTCCAGGTCTTTTGGCGCTGCTGAGCTCACCAGTGCGTTCTTTCTTTTTAAGAAAGTACCAAAGTACCATGTTTTTGCTATCTCTCTGATGGGTTTGTTTAGATTTTTCAGCCTAATGATGGCTTCCTTCACCGATAGTGACAGCTCTTTGGACTTTATAGTCAGAGTTGACCTCACAAGATTCCAAATGCAAATACCACACTTGAAATGAACTCTAGACCTTTTATCTGCTCTTTGTTAATGAAATAATGACGGAACAACACACACCAGGCCATGGAACAGCTGAGCAGCTAATTGTCCAATTACTTTTGGTCCCTTTGGACCTGACTGTATATCTTGGTTTATTAAAGCTTTAAGTTTTAGCTTCTCATCTGACCAATGGCTGCTGAGCTCTCCCTGGTCTTTGTGGACAGCGATCTGTTTGACTACTCCCCTCCACCCATTCACAATTCCCCTATTCCATCCTGCCATTCACCTTCTGTGGTCTTTGTCTCTCAGTGTCCCAAGTCCATAGTTTATCATTAATCTTCCAGCAGCTTGAGTGAGGTGCCTCCAACACCTGCTCCACTGTCCAGAGGATGCAGCGTGTTGCTAGAAGCTCTCCCTGTCGCTGTGCCTCCGACCATCCATCTCCAAGGAGGCTGGCCACCTATTACAACATCACCAGCATCAGCCGGTCAAGCCCTGGCCCTCATCATCTTGCCATCACTCAATCAGGACCTGAACCGTGAGCTTCATCCACTGTACCCTGTAGGAACGGGACATCGCCCTCCACCTCAGCGACAATAAGGCTCTTATAAGACTCCCTCCACAAAGTCAGTCACCCTGCCGTTCCACCCAGCCACGTCCAGGTTCTTCCAGACACTTCCGCTACAGGCTGTTGCTCCAGTGACGACAACCTCATCAGCCTTTGGAAATTCCAGCCCTCAACAGTCCGATAACCCGATATCGCACCAAAGCCTGTAATTGCCCCCCTGGTCCACCAGAAGAAACCGTGTCAGTGTCACATCTTGCATCAACTAGGCGTCTAGGCATATCAGGTCCAATGCAACGTTTGTGCATGTGCTAACATTAGCTTGTTAGCTAGTGGTTAGCTAATTCTTGGCTTGTTAGCTAGCGTTTGCTAAAATACTGGGTTAAGGTAAGGTTATGGTTGAGGTTAGAGTTAAAGTAAGGTAAGATTTTGTTGTGGTAGTTCAGTGGCTGCTGAGACTCAGCTGTCTTTCTGCGGTGGTTTGTTGGAGCTCAGTCAGTCTCCATGCAGAGGAGCAGCGTCCACATGACCACGCTGGTACAGTGTGCAGACTGGCTCCCTGAGGCTCGTCTGCAAGGCAGTTTTAAACATGAAGAAACACACCTGGTTATTGTCTCTTTGCACAGCTTCTGACCCAGAAAACAGGCAGCAGGGACCGTGGAGCAGACAGGTAATTCTGAGTGTGCTGCTGCTGTGCAGGTGGAAAGTACAGACACAGCCTGTCCTTCTGAGGGACAGAGGACAGGATGTGTTTGACTCAGTTCATGAGACGTGATTGAGGTTATAGTAAATTTCCACACCAGGTTAAGGTTAGGGTTGAGGTTAGCTAGCATTAGCTAACATTAGCTTATACCCTAACACAGCAAGCAAGCACAGCAAGCTTTGATGGTGTGTTGGGAGGCTTTGTGTCGGGAGGCGGAGGGCGGTGTGCCTGGTGGCAATGTGTTGGGTGGCAGTGATAATATTAATTAATAATGGTTAATATCAGTATGGTTTTGCAAAAGGCCAATTGACAGAGTTGACACATTCATTGAGGTTTGATGGGAAACTCAAAGTGTAAGTGTCAGTCTACTTGAACCAGTACATAATATTATAGACAAGATATGTTTTGGCCTGGCATCAAACAAAATGATGTGTTTGTTCTTCTTTAATCAACTGTAGCAGTCGCCACGAACCTCACTTGAGGACATTAAGTTACACCCACCATGACCCACTATCTGATGTCAAGTCAGTTCTTCCCCTGATGATAAAAATGCATCAATAAAAATAGTGACTGCGGAAGAGGTGTTCACCTTCAGTGAAGGTGGGCTGGTGAATATCAGGCGACTGCAGAGGCAACAAAGAGGAGAAGAAGAAAACTGAGTGAGCATGAAGGAGGCAAGGTGGGCATGACAGAATCACTTCTTTTTTTTCAGTTATTGCTGTGTTTAATCATTTCTTTACTTTGGTTGCTTATTTGTATTTGGAATTTCCTTGTGAACGTGTTTGTTAAAAACTTAACTTCTCTATTTACTGAAGTTAGGTTGTCAAGGCAATGTGAATGGGCCAGATATTTTCAGCAGTATATTGAAAAACTTTTTTTTTTTTCTGTTTCTGCACAAAGTGCACAAAGTGCAGAAACAGAATAAAAAAACAGCTATCAATGCACAGAATCATAAAAACAGGCAATAATAATAACCAATAACACACTCTATCTCTCTCTACCAGCATCTCCCTCCCTCCCTCTACCTGCTGCCACATTGTCTTTCCCACACACACACACACACACACACACTAGATCCAGGATACCTGAAGGGAGGCTGCTGTAGCCCTCTCCTGGTCTCTGCAGGGTAATACGGCTCTGATCGTAAAATGCAATCAAACGCTGCACTTTAGCTGCTTCTGGTTGGGCCGCCAGTTTAATGGCTCGGCCCCACACCTTATACATTACAGTATCGCTGTATTTGTTATTCCAGGTTGATGGAAAACTACACCTACAACAGCTTCACTCTCCACCTGGAGGGGCTGCCAGTCACCGAGGACTCCGTGTACCCTGCCTTTCTCATCATCTGTTTCTCCTACCTGTTTATAATGTTTGCCAATGTGGGCATCATAGTCATTGTGTGTATTGAGAAAAGCCTTCATCAGCCTATGTATTTCCTTTTCTGCAATCTCTCAGTCAATGATATCCTTGGCAATACCAACATGCTGCCCCGGCTGCTTTCAGATTTACTGGTGCCTCCCTCTGAACGCCTCATCAGCTATTACGAGTGTGTGGCCCAAGCCTTCACCACACACATGTTTGGCACCACTTCTCACACAATACTAATGATCATGGCCTTTGACAGGTATGTGGCCATCTGCAATCCCCTGCGCTATGCTACCATCATGACCAACAAAATGGTGCTGAAGCTGACTGCCTGTGCTTGGGGAGTGGCCTCAGTTTTGGTGGCCATTCTGCTCGGTCTGACCGTTCGACTGAACCGATGCAGGACTGTGATCACGAATCCTTACTGTGACAACGCCTCGCTGTTTAAGCTCTCCTGCGAAAGTGTGTTCATCAACAACGTCTACGGCCTCACCTTCACCGTGGTCCTGCTGACGTCGTCTGTCGGCAGTATGGTTCTCACCTACACAAAGATCACAGCAGTCTGCCTGACCAGTAAAAACACGTCTTTGAACAGTAAAGCCTTGAAGACCTGCAGCACTCATCTCTGCCTGTATCTGATCATGTTTTGCAGTGGCATGGTTCCCATTGCCCTTCATCGATTCCCACAGTACACATTTCAGAAGAAAGTCTGGTGTATTCTAGTGCACATAATCCCCAGCACCTTCAACCCTGTCATTTATGGAGTCCAATCCAAAGAGATACGCAAATTCTTATTAAATATGTTCCATTTGAAAAAAAAAATTGCTGTTATTTTAAAATGAGAATCTTGTGTTGTTTTTATTAGCCACACAAAATAAGAACCAGGAATGCCTTTTGTGCAATCCACAAGTTTTGTTTCTGCAAATATTGTACAGCCTGTTATTACTCCAAAGTGTGTAACAGACCCGCTGGTCCCACAGAGGAAACTCTTCTCGCCTCGGTGTGAAAAGCATGTGCTCACGTTACACTCTGGATCATGAGAGGCTGATGCTCCTGTGTGTAGCTGTCACGTCTGTTCGAGGAAACACGTGACACCGACACGGTGTCCTTTGGAGGAGCAGCAGGTATTACACACTTTGGCATATGTAATGTCTACATATGTAAATAAATTTATAGGGATTGCAGTATCATTTTCATTTATTATTTCATAATCAGAATCAGAATCGGAATCAGAAACACTTAATTGGTCCCTGAGGGCAAATTGGGTTCTCAGAATGGATAATAATGAATAATCTCCATTTATGTTAAGAGTTCCCACTAGGGATGGATACAGTCCTGCAGCACTCACCGAATGTTATCTGTTCTTGCCTGTTGATTTCTTAACTCATCCAGGCCCTCTTTCATATGCTTTCTACAGTGCTGGCCTTCATCCTTGATTAAATCTAGGATTTTTAGTCCCAGTTCTCTTTTCTCCTGATGTTTCTTGCTCTTGTCTTTTGATTTATAATCCTCAAATCGAAGGGCCATATCCTCACACACAGACCCATGACCAAGCAGACTGCAACCCTTTAGTCCTTTTCTCCCATTTTTCTGACATTTTTTGAACATCCTTAAAATGTTTTGGGTGTGTGGCCCCCACGAGGACCACTGGTGTCACACTCATTGTACAATTTGTTGTACAATGAGTAAAAGGTGATGCTTTTGATGATTTAATCGTTACTTATGGTTAGAAAATCTCTCAACACTCGACATGCCACCCAAGTAACTAGGTTGAAGACACCACAGACGCAGGAAGGAGAGGCTTTATGAGGCAGGAACTCTAAACTGATAATTATTGTAGTATGGATATATTTACTATTATAATTATTCTGCTCTTATTCTCCTTACTTTCTCAGAATTACAGTTTCGTTTCTCTGTTTAGCAGAGTCCTGTAGGCCTGTCCTTTGTCTTTTCCAGCAGTCTGGGAGCTGAGTGAGCGGGGAAGGTTTAGGCTCCTCCCACTCAAAAGACCCCACTCGGACAAATATCAAGAGAGTATTACATTATTACATTAACGTCAATCAAAACAGCTCAGTGAGTTCCACAGGAACATGAATCTTTGGTTTGGGTTACTTTTCAATCCGAATGGTCATAGCTTAACCTCACAGCACATTCCCAGCATTCCTGTCTTATCAGAGCCACACACACACACACACACACACAAACACACACACATACACACACTCACAGAGGCAAGTGAGAGCAGACACACCGACCCTCTGTAAAACTGCTTCAGTCAGTCAGTGGTCAATAAGTCAGTCCAGTCTGGTGTTCAAAGCTTAAATAATAATACATTTCAGACTTGTATGAAACTTTATCTGTTGTGAATGACTTGGTATCTGGTTGGGCGGTTCTTGTGTGGCAGGAAGTATCCTCGCATGCTCTCCCTTTCCTCCCCCAGCCGAGGCTTATGAATTTTAGTTGGGACACCTGAAGAGACTGGACGTGTCTTCAGTCTCTCCTCACCTCTTTGATATCTCCTGAATCCAGCTATAGTTTAGTGTGCTTCATTCATTCAAATCCAAATCTTAAACGGTTTTCCTACGAGGTCACAAATCCTAAGACTCCTGAGCAGGTATGAATATATTCTAAGGCAGATATTAAGGCGCCCGTTTAGAGACTGAGATGGACTTTCAGAGTTTCATGCCACCATTGCTCTGAATTAACAGATCCTCTCTTCACCTCTGAATCTGGACAGAATCAGAGTCACCACATTCCTGAACACCTTAAACAAGTCATGGACTGTTGGTCCTCCTGACAGTATCACCACTACTTCCATTGAAATGTCAGAAATTTCAGAGTAGCTCAATCTTCTCTCAAGTAAATGAAGATTTCTGGTGGGTCTGTGATGCCCGGCTGCTGCGGTGGATTCTCTACTGGCCCACGGGCAAGCGGGCTACTGGTGGGTTGGCTGCTAGCTAGCAAGCCTACGGTTAGCTGGCTGCTACATGGTGGTGTTAGCGCCGTTGGCTGCCCGGGACGCTCTGCCAACGTTGTTGGGCCATTGGCAGACTGGCGACCAGGGGACTGGCTGCTTTTAGCTAGCAAGTCACCTGTTAGCTGTCTGCTAAGTGGTGCTAGCTCCGTTTGGCTAGCGGTTAGCAACATGGCTGGGCAGCTTCCATCCTTGGTCAGCACGTTCAGTTATTCCTCTTCACATTTCCGCCAACTCAACTCCAAAATCACTCCTGGACTTAATATCCACACTACCCACGATCTCGGATTTCTGCGTCCGCCCCCAGCGATGGCGTCATCAGAGCTCGGCCACCGCTACAGTTTTTCACTCCAAGCAGGACAGAAAACACAGAGTGGATCACAGTCTACTCCGGCCTATACCAAGGCACTCCACCATCACCACCACTGCCCCAGTTGTCAGAGTTGAACTTCTGAATCTACAGTCTCTTAATAATAAGACCTCATTCATCCACGACCATATTACCAACAACCACACAGATATTTTTTGCCTTACTGAGATGTGGCAGCAGCCTGAGCAATGCTCTAACCTTAATGAAGCCTGTCCCCCTGGCGACCGCTATCTCAACAAAGCCCGCACCACTGGCAAAGGTGGTGGTTTAGCTGTGAATTATCGGGAATACCTTGATTTGACCCCCCTGCCCCTGCCTGCTCAGTCCTCCCTTGAATGTCTGGCGTTCAAATGCAAATCCCCATTTCCCGCTATTGTCCCGCTACTTCTCATGTACCGGCCCCCCAGACCAAATCCATCTTTCCTCCCTGAAATCCATGACCTCCTCACTACACTCTGCACAACCCCTGGCAATATCATCATACTAGGTGATTTCAACATTCATGTTGACACCCCCTCTACCCACTCTGTAGCTGATTTTCTACAGCTACTAGACACCCTCAATCTCACCGAGCATGTTGGAGTCCCAACACACTCCAAGGGCCACATTTTCGATCTGGTCATTTCCAACTCCATCCCCATCAATAACCTACAGGTGAATGATCTGGGCGTGTCTGACCACATGGCCATTTCCTTTGAGCTACCCACCTTGTCCCTCCCCAGTAAGCCCAAAAGAGTAATCAGTTTCTGGAACTTCAAAAACATAAATTCCAACGCCCTGGCCATCGACCTCCAGCTTCTCTCCTCTGCAAACCCCCCATCAGTCTCCGACTCCGTGGATCTTTACAACTCATACCTGAGCAGGCTCCTAGACCACTACGCCCCACTCAGGTCCAGAACAGTCACCTTCTCACGCACAGCCCCCTGGTACACCGATGAACTACACCAAATGAAGAGGGTGGGGCGTGCCCTCAAAAGGCATGTCAAAGCCATGGGACTTACTGTTCACCACATAGCCTACTGCCAACACCAGAAGGCCTACAGTAAGTCCTTCAGCAACACCCGGTCCCGGTACCACTCCCACATCATCCACAATAACTCTGGTAATTCCAAGCAGCTCTTCTCCACTATAAACTGACTTCTCAAACCACATACCCCCCCCCACACTCGGACAATACCCAGGAGCGCTGCAATAGTTTTGCCTCCTCCTTCAGGTCAAAGGTGGAGAACATCCGGTCCCATCTTTCCAGCTCTCCTGCCCCCCCACCATCCTCACTCTCCAGCCACCTTGTCCCCCCGTCCCTGCTTCTCTCCTTCCTCCCTGGCCCCCCTGCCATCCCATCCCCCCCATCACCAGCCCTCCTGCCCCCTCAGTTCTTACTGCTAACCCCCAGTCCAGAGCCATTCAGCCTCTCTGCTGTCTCGTAGACACCACACAGCGAGAGGTTGATGGCATCCTAATGAAGATGAAACCCTCCACCTGCGTGCTAGACCCATTTCCATCAGAACTGGTAAAAACCCATTCCTCTGCCGTAAGTCCAATAATCACCACAATCATTAACCTCTCCCTTCAAGCTGGTCATGTCCCCACTGCCCTGAAATCTGCTATAATCAAACCACTGCTCAAAAAGCCCACCTTTGACCCCAATGTCTTGGCCAACTACCGCCCTATATCCAACCTCTCCTTCCTATCAAAGGTGCTGGAAAAGGTAGTGGTGGCCCAACTCCACAACCATCTCGCATCCAACAGTCTTTATGAGAAGTTCCAGTCTGGTTTTCGCCCTGGCCACAGCACTGAAACCGCTGTGGTCAGGGTGACAAAACGACTTGCTGATGACGGCTGATGCTGGCTCACCATGTGTCATCATCCTCCTCGACCTCTCAGCAGCATTCGACACCGTTGACCACCAGATTCTCCTACATCGCCTTCACTCCACCATTGGACTTTCTGACTCTGCCTTGTCCTGGTTCACATCATATCTTACTGACCGTACGGAACATGTCTCCCTGGGTGCAGCAAAGTCGGACGGTGTCCCCCAAGGATCTGTCCTTGGCCCCACCCTTTTCACCCTCTACATGCTCCCCCTTGGCAGTGTCATCAGCCGGCATTGAATATCTTTCCATTGCTACGCTGATGACACCCAACTCTACCTCGAAACCGACCCCACCCCCTCTGCAGCCCTGTCATCATCCACACTTAACACCTGCCTCAAGGAGATAAAGGCGTGGATGACAGCTAACTTCCTCCAACTAAACAGTTCAAAGACTGAAGCCATTCTAGTTGGCACCCCACATCAGATCTGCTCATCAGCTGTCACCAGCATCACCTTTTCCGGTCTTGACATTCACCTCTCATCCTCTGTTACCAACCTGGGTGTGAGAATTGATCCTCACCTCACATTTGAGACTCACATTAAACACCTGTGCAAGACCTCCTTCTTTCACCTCAGGAACATTGCTAAACTCCGCCCCACACTCACTCTTTCAGATGCTGAAAAACTGGTCCACGCCTTTGTCTCCTCTAGATTGGACTACTGCAACGCACTTCTCATCAGGATCCCCAGCAAGAACATCCATCAGCGGCAGTACGTTCAAAACAGTGCTGCCAAGATCCTGATGAGAGTGCGGAAGCATGAGCACAATACACCCACCATCAAATCCCTCCACTGGCTCCCTATTCAGCAAAGGATAGAGTACAAGGTCTCCCTACTGTCCCACCAGTGCCTCTATGGCACTGCCCCCCTTTACCTCAAGGAACTGCTTACCCCTCACTTCTCCACATGCCACCTCCGCTCTGGGCAAGCCAACCTCCTCAAACCTTCTAGGACCAGACTCCGAACGATGGGTGACCGTGCCTTCTGCTCCACCGCTCCTTGTCTGTGGAATGCTCTTCCTGACCATCTAAGGGCACCACAGACTGTGGATGCTTTTAAGAAAGGCCTGAAAACCCACCTTTTCAGTATAGCATTTGATTAGACTGTCTACTACCCTAGCCCTCTGTGGCCTGTAAATATTGCCCAGCTATTGTTTAGAGTTGTATTTTTACACCATGTTGCTCTCCAGCGTCCTGTGCTTTTTTTGTTTTTCTTTTGTTTTTGTTAACCCTACTAAGCCTATGTACTGTGTTTCTATCTTAGTTTAAATGTTGTATTAGTTCAAATGTGTTTATGCACTGTAAGCACTTTGAGATCATTTGTTTGATATAAAGCCTGAACCTCTGGGCTAATCTGTTTAAATCTCATTAACTACAAAATTGTGTTTCTTTTACATCACCAGCTGCAAACCATTTCCACAGCAGACACTGTAGTCATGCACCTTTATAGTCAAAACATCTACAAACGGACAAGAGGGATGATTCACAGTTGAGACTTTGTTGAGGCTGTTAAAGACAAGATTTGGAATTATTTTGTATTCTGATTTTTTTTCTCTCCCTCTTATGCGCCCCTCAGTCCAGTGTTGGGTCCCTAAATTGGCCCTCAGTCATCAAAACTTTGCAAAGCCCTGCTGGAGAGTTTATCTGTTTATCTGTTGCCATGGCCATCACACTGCCATCTTACTGTTGCATCACATATTATCGAAGCTGAGGTGAAGTGCTTCCCCTGATGATAGTATCATCTCCATAAAAATTACAACAAAGCCGGAGATGCTGATTGCTGCCCGAGGTGGGCTGGAGACTGCAGAGACAACCAGAGGCTGAGGCACCAAGTGGATGAGAAGCAGGTATTCCTGAATTTCTCTTGAGAAAGTTTCTTCAAAACAGTTTCTAAGAATTTCTGATGAAAGCCAAAGCTTTTAGAAATATCCTTCACCTGCACCAGTTTTATTGTTATTTTGAATGGTTTTAGAATGAGTAAATCTAATCAGCTGTTTTTTTTTGTTTTGTTTTGTTTTTTTGGTATTGATTCATTGAGCTTATCATTGAAATATTGCGTCTAGATTGCCTAGACCTTGTATGTGTCATGTAACACCCCCCTCCTGTGTCTGTTGTTTACCAGGTTGATGGAAAACTACACCTACAACAGCTTCACACTCCACCTGGAGGGGTTAAAGGTCACACAGGACTCCATGTACCCTGTCTTTCTCTTCTTCTTTTTCTCCTACCTGTTTATTATGTTTTCCAATGTGGGCATCGTAGCCCTGATTTACATTGATAAGAGCCTTCACCAGCCTATGTACCTGCTTTTTTGCAATCTTTCTATCAACGACATCCTCGGTAACTCTATCATGGTGCCCCGGCTGCTTTCAGACGTGCTGGTGCCTCCCTCTGAACGCCTCATCAGCTATTACGAGTGCGTGGCCCAAGCCTTCACCTCCCACATGTTCGGCACCACCTCTCACACAGTGCTCATGATCATGGCCTTTGACAGGTATGTGGCCATCTGCAATCCCCTGCGCTATGCTACCATCATGAGTGTCAAAATGGTGCTGAAGCTGACTGCCTGTGCTTGGGGAGTGGCCTTAGTTTTGGTGGCTGTTCTGCTCGGTCTGACCATTCGACTGAACCGATGCAGGACTGTGATCACGAATCCTTACTGTGACAACGCCTCGCTGTTTAAGCTCTCCTGCGAAAGCGTCTTCATCAACAACGTCTACGGCCTCACCTTCACCGTGGTCTTGCTCACATCCTCAATAGGAAGCATAGTCCTCACATACACAAAGATCACAGCAGTCTGCCTGATCAGTAGGAACAAGTCTTTGAACAGTAAAGCCTTGAAGACCTGCAGCACTCATCTAGTTGTGTATCTGATCATGCTCGTCAGTGGAATGATGAACATTATCCTCCATCGCTTCCCTCGGTACACAGACTACAGGAAACTCTCCGCCATTATGTTTCATATCATTCCCGGAAGCCTAAACCCTATTATTTACGGGGTTCAGTCTGCAGAAATCAGCAAATTCTTATCAAAGGTATTCCAGTGCAAAAAGGTTTCCAAAACCGCTGGGCCATCTGAAGATTAAATGTTACAACAGTTTGAAATTTGAACCAAGATCTTGTGTCATGATTCTATGAACAGACTGGTGACAAATTAAAGGAAAACTCCCAGCATGCAGTGTGATAGTTTGGTGTTGAACAGCTTCACAGGAGCCCTCCTGGAGGGGCGGAGCTCCATTCTGTCAGAAGCTTTTCCCTCATTCACTGGTTTGATGATGATGATGATGGTGATGATGATGATGATGATGATGTTGGTAGAGAAATGTCCCACAAGTGTTTAGCTGAGGGTAGTTGAGATATGGTGAGTGTGAAGGTCACAACATCATCATCATCATGAAATTGTTCACACACACTGCAGGGCTCCAGGATTCAGGCCTGTAGCGTTCT
>NC_043993.1:37298577-37366077 GCF_902150065.1 Myripristis murdjan
CACTTTTTAATTTTTTTTTCTTCATATATCACTGTTTTTAATACACTTATTTTTCACCTGTTCCTATGCTCTTTGATCTGCTCATTCGGAAATCTGTGGGAACTGTCTGTGTGTATGAGCTGTGCTACACACACAGAAAACACACACACACACAGGTGGAACCAGAGAAAGTTCTTTGTGGAGCTAACTGGTTCAGTAAAGAACCTTTTTTTTTTTTTTTTAAAATGGTTCTTTAGTGGTTTTTCAGAATAAAAGGTTCTCTGAGTGTTTTAAATCTAATGATTGTGTGCAGGTTGAAAACCAACATGAACGTGTTGTTGCCGTTCCTCCATTCCTCCAGGAGCAGAGCAGCTCCTGTTCCTCTGCGTCATTAAAGGCATGGAGTTCAGACTGAAGTGCCGCTAAAATCATCTGAGTGAAAAGTCACTGTGCTGATTTCATCTGAAAAATCACAGAAAACTAAAACAACAGGAACAACAGGAAGCTAAAGAGCCAGGCTGCTCAGGGTTTCCTTTGATTCCCTCCCGTGATGGTGATCAGGCAGTTTATGCTCCACTAGAGGGCAGTGCAGAGCCCTAAGTTTATGACAACAACAAACATGAACACACACACCCACACCCACACCCACACCCACACACACACACACACACACACAGTGCAGTCACCGGGTCCACAAGGCCAGCCCACCTGCCCTGCAAGTTCTTCATCCAGCTCAGGGCTTAATGCTGATTGGCTGAGGCAGATCTACCTGGACAGGTGGCACAAAGGACAGATGCAGCAAGACGTCCCGCTCAGCTTAACAGCAGTGTTAAAAACAGCAAAAGCATTTTGAAAAAATCCCAAGAAAAATATATTTATAATTGCTTGTGAAAGGTGAGAGGTAAACCCAGCCTGAAAAGTTGAGGAAAAAAGTAATAATTAAATAAAATAAAATAAAACCGTAAAATATAAGAAAACTACCAGAAAAGTAGCAAAAATAAAAATTATTTTAAAAAATTAAGGAATTACAACAAACAATTTTTTTCATAAATAATAAACAAGTAGGAAAACATTATCAAAAACTGCTTTAAAATTATAATCTATGATAATAGTGCTACATTTAGCAAAATTAATATTAAAAAAAAAACAACAACATAAAATTACCCCCAAAATTTCTTAAAAAAAAAAAAAAAAATCAATGTTTCAGAGCATTAAGTAAGTAAGTAAATTAAGTAAGTAAATTTTATTTATAGAGCGCTTTTCACAGCCAGAGGCACAAAGTGCTGTACAATACACAATACAATGGTTAAAAATACCAGTTAAATAATAAATATAATAAATATAAAATACAAAATACCAAGTACCATTACGACAATAAAGCAAGAAGAAGAAAAAGCAATCTGTTCTGTTCATGGTAAAACTGCAAGGGACCCAAATTATTACTAATTATTACCTTATGTGAGGTTTTTATAGGGCTGCTATTTATATATTTTATTTTATTTTATACTCATTTTTTTTATTGTGTTATTTGTCCTCTTTTATTGACTGTTTGTCTGTTTGAACTTGTTTGCTGAGAAAGTACCAAACAGAGTTTTGTTGTACAATGTACAGTGACAATAAAGTCTTCTAAATTCTAAGTTCTAAGTTCTACTATTTATTTATTTGTTCTTTTATTTAGTTTATTTTTAGTATTGTTATTTTTTGTCGAGGGCCCCTGATATCTTGGGATGGCCCTCACACACACACAGTCTCTCACCTGTGCTGTCCCGTCTCCTGTGTGGCCTCACCTGTGCCGTCAGGGTCCCACCTGTCCAGAGGCGGCGCGGCTAACAGCAGCCAGCAGCCCGACGGCGTCGCCTTCTTCATCATCCAGGGCCTGGCCGGCCTCGGCCACGAGAGGACGGCCCTGTTTGTGCTCCTCCTCCTGCTGTACACGGCCATCCTGGGAGGAAACACCATAATCATCTTCACGGTACGGGCACAGCATTTTACCAACGTTTACCCATTCTGTGATCCCCATGATTCTGCTTAATGCGATATATTTCTGATTCATCACCACATCTGCACCTGAAGAGGAAAAACACCCAGGAAAAGACAAAAACATTTTCCATATAAAGCCACAAGCAGGGATCCCAGGGCTCCAGCCCATGGAGATGGTTAAAATCTCTGTCAGGTGTGTTTCAGGTGCTGATCATGACACACGTCTGATTCACACAACGTCAGTTTTTGCATTTAAAGCGCCCCCTAGTGGCTGCTTCATATGAAACTCTCAGGGTCTGTTTCAGGTGCTGATGTGAACAGATCCTGCCAGCTTCGTGCTGATTGGCCCAATGGTTGTTGACTTTTGTCCATTTATGTGCTAAGCCACGCCCCTTTTGAAGGTCATTGGCCAATATCTTGAAAACTAAATGTGATATCAACAGGCCTTACGCCAAGTTTGATGAGTTTGGTCCAAAGATGATCAGCAGTGAATTTGGAAGCAATCAGACCTACAGTCTCGGAGGAGATGTGAACAATGTGTTTTCCAAAAAAATTAAAATGGCAGAAAATCCAGTATGGCAGACCGTACGGGTTCTTGAGGCAAACGTCAGCGTGTCAGTCGTGTAAAGCAGGACGTCGTCAAAGTCTGAGTCTGGATGGATGATTTATTCAGTCTGGTCAATATTGATAACTGACCCTACAAAATGGCTTCTGTAAAGAATTCATTAATCCCAGGAGTCATGTTCCTGAGCTCCTCCCCCGACTCACTGATGATGATGATGATGATGATGATGATGATGATGATGTTTACCTGCACAACAACACACCAACATCCAGATACCCAACAGCCTCACACACACATTGACACACAATAACTCTGATCCAGCATCACTGATCTGACCTTACAATATCACATCATTATAAATAAAGTTTAATTGTGCTGTTATTTGATTGCTCATTTTCTAGCATTTTTAACAATTTTCTGGTCATTTTCTTGTATGGTTTTATGTCTTGTTAATTTACTGATTGTCTTTGTCCACAATTTTGAAAGTGAATTTTCTGGAAAAAGGTGAGTGGATTAGCAAGAAATTACTGAAACATGTCAACAGTTTACAATAGAACCATATTTATAATTATTAAAATGATATATTTAAAGGTCAGGTCAGTGATGCTGGAATGACTGGATCAGATTTAACCCTATAAAGCCACACGTGTCATATTTAAGACATGATTGTTTTCAGCCTTGTACATCAATTGTACAGCATTTGTACAACAAATTTTTACTGAAACATCGATAGGAAAAATTACTGAGTTGATGCAATATGAAATTACTGAACATTTCATCATGTTTTGTTTGTAAAACCGTGTTGAAAATAGCTGTCTCAAATTTAACACAGCAGGTATATTGAGGTCATTTTCAACAAATTGGTCAAAATAATAAAAAGATAATACTAAATAATGGAAAAAGTGTTATTTTCTATGTTTGGAAGGAAAAGTGTTATTTTCTATGTTTGGAATTACCAATGTGTTAAAGAATTTTTGTGTTTTATGATTTTTTTTTTTTTTTTTTTAATAAAAAAAAAAAATCAAGCACAATTGCCTGATGTGCCAAATATGAGACAAATTGAAACTCATAGTTGGGAATTGATATTTGAAAAAAAAAAATTCTTGGCTGTTTAGTTGGACCGATAATGGCTCCAGTTTCAAAGAATTGGAATTTTCGATCAATTATTTGATGGTTCAGGCTTTACAGGGTTAAATGCTTGTGAAAAAAATCTGCTGATGTGAGTGTCTCTGTGGGGCTAAACCACTTTAAATGGGCACTTTACAGGCACACTGTGTAATATTCTGATGTTTTAGATGTTTTAGCACCATCCAGTGGCGACTACTGTCCTGCACACACTCAATTACAGGCTTAGTAATATTTCATTTATTATAGTTAGGCTAACTGAACTACACATGGCTAACCGCTGATGTTAACTTAGCCAGCAGAGTCGGAGTTTTCCCCAAAATCAAACGAGGGGACGGACCAGTTCACTGTTTTCAGAGATGAGATCTCAGCAGTCGTCATGGTAACAGTGGATTGATGGTATCGATCAACAACAACTGTGAACCCCAGCGCTGTGTTATGGTCACCTGCATCTTTGAACAAGCAGAGCATTTCATATTGTACCTTTACTCTGACTCTGTGGCTTCATGTAAACGTCGTCGTTGCCTCGGGTCTCTTTCCACACACAGGTGTTGACTGACCCGACGCTCAGCTCTGCCATGTACTTCTTCCTCCGCAACCTGTCCTTTGTGGACATCGTCTACACCACGGTCACCATCCCCAACATGCTGTCCGGCCTGCTGATAGCCCCCAACACCATCTCGGTTCCAGGCTGCTTCTTCCAGATGTACTTCTTCATTCAGCTCGCCGTTACGGGTCGTGGCATCCTGACTGTGATGGCGTACGACCGCTACGTCGCCATCTGCAACCCGCTACGCTACGCCGCCATCATGACGCAGCCGGTCCGCCTGCTTCTCATCACAGCAGCCTGGACGTTTGGCGCCTTCTGCACGCTCCCGGCCGCAGCCATGGCCTGGCACCGGCCTTACTGCGGCCCCAATGTGGTGCGCCACGGCTGGTGCGACCCGTCGTCCGTGAGGCGGTTGGCGTGCGCCAACACCAGCGTGGACAGCATCCTGTCGCTGTCTTTTGCCATGGTGGCGCTGCTGACCACAGGAGCGCTCATCCTCACCTCCTACATTCTGATCGGCATCTCGGTCTCGAAGATGAACGCCGCGGAGAGGCTCAAGGCCTTCAGCACGTGCGCTGCCCACCTGACCGTGGTGACCATCTCTTACGGCTCTGCATCCTTTGTTTACATCTCCTACCGTGTGGGGAACTTCGCTCCAGAGGTACGTGCCTGACAATATGAAAAAAAAATGTTATTTATATTTGTAAAGAATGACGTAATCCCAGATTTCTCGTCCCAGAGCTCCTCCCACTGACATGATGACCATATTCACACGGCGGCCATTTTCCTCTGCCATCACACTCAGGGCGGGAAGCTCGAATGCTGTAATCACGTTGAGCTGCTGTGTTCCAGATTGTGTCTTTTAGGAACATAGAGAATCTGACAAACCGTCATGGTTTCACCATAGCTAGAAAGTGGCTGAATGCTAAAGGTAGCTAACAGGTGATCAAATCTGTTGTTTGATCTTGAAATCTGAGCCGATGTCCCTTTGGATTTTCACTCTCTGTTGTCTTTTCAGTTGTTCCTCAGTCAGGAAGCGGTGAAACAATAATGTTTTCTCACAACCTGCAACGCAGCAGAAAAACATGATTGGAGAGTTTGAGCTTCCGACCCAAGTGTGTTTTTCTCTAGGAATATTAGTCCTCTCCCATGCCCCGGTTCCATGTTTTTCCCCCAACAGCGGCACTAACACGCGGTGGCAGTCTTGACGTGTTAACTGCAGGCGGTGTTGTTTTGCCGCAGGTGCGTGTCATCGTGGCGGTGTTGTACTCGGCCCTGACTCCCTTCCTGAACCCCATCATCTACAGTCTGAGGAACAAGGCGCTGAAAGAGGCCATCAGGAGGACTTTCTGCAGATCCAGGCGCACCGCTCTGTCCACCAGGAAACAAGTCAGCGCCGTGGCTTGACCGCGACATAAACATCGGCTCATCCGCACCCCTGTAGTCCAGCTGAAGGTTAAACCAAAGACACAGTCCTGCTCTGTCTGCACCAGCTCCTGCCTGCAGGACTGCTGCTCTCAGCTCATCCACGTAGTTAAGCAGGTAAATGCCAGAGGACCAAATAAACCCAGCATTAAAGCGCTCAACACATAATGATAAACTGCTAACATTTATGGTCACAACTAGAATGACCTGACCATCATCATCAAAGCTGGAAATAAAGACCAAAGGATCCTGATGATCTATCAGGGCATGACTTTGACCTCTTCTCTGTTGCACTGCTGTTTGTACTGTTTGACATAATGCCATGACATAATGGCTTCTGGCGATACTCCTCTGTTGCAACCCGAGCTACCTGGTGCTGTTTATGTTTATTTTTTTTATGTTTATTTATTTTCTTGGTATCTTAGAGGGCCTGATCAGATGTGGTATCGCAGCATGGTCTGGTAACCTGTCTGTGCAGCCTAAAAGTGAACTGATGCGAATGACTCGGACTCACACACCCCTGCAGACTGTTTGTGAACAGGCCGCTCTGAAGCAGGCTAACAAGATCATCAGTGACCCATCACATGTTCTACATTCAGAATATGAACTGCTGCCCCAGCTCCTCATTGTAGACTGAACAGGTTTATTTTATTTATTTATTTTAATATTTATTTGACAGGGGCGATACATACAACATTGCCACAAAAAAGGGAAAATGTGATGTATATAAGACGTCTAGCTTCAGCTAATTTGCAGTCTTTGTCCCTTGTCAGGCTTTTAGAATACAATGAGATATAATGAATACAGAAATAAATAAATGATACAAATGCAGTGAATAATACAATAGATAAATAAACACAATTGCAGTTGTCAATTACAGATAAAAACACAAGTTTAATTTGACATTAAACATTAACAAAGTGCTACTATTTTGATAATGGCTTAGTAGGGAATTAATGTTCACATTTCTGCTGCTGCTTGAGCCAATGTTTAACTTTCAAAGTAAACCTCTTTAGTTCTGTTTGGGATTTAATTTCCGATGGTAAGGAATTCCATAGGTGTGTACTTTGCACTGAGAGGGATTACTGACCAAATGTTGTCCTGCATCTTGGAATTTGACAGTTCTGCTTGGTTCTGCTCCTTGTCATTGTCCTAGAGTCGTCTGTCTTTTTAAAGATCTGAGACATCACTTGTGGGGCCAGTCCATTTAAACACTTAAAAACAACTTTTAGGAAGGAGAACTAAAATTGGAAAAAGTCAACAAATTGTATTTTTCAATGATTTTGCAGTGGTGCCATTTTTGTGATTTCTGGTCTAAGATTTTCAAAGCTTGTTTGTAAAGTGAGAATAAAGGTCTAGTAACTGAGTCACTGGCTTGGCCCCAGGCAGCAATGCAGTAGGACAAATGTGACAGAACCATGGAATGCAGACATAAATGAGCTGCCTTGAAAATCTGCAAAGCTGCATAAGATCTCTGAAGCCTGACAGGGATTCTTTGCTGAAACATAAAACACTATGTCATCAGCATACATCTGACATTCAGTGTCCATACAGATGGTAGGCAAATCATTTATATATAAACAAAAAAGAATAGAACCTAAAACTCTGCAGATTCTCTGCAAAGAGACAGTGTATGGCACTTTGTTTAATTTAGTTAAAGAATTTAAGGAATTGGATGGGATGCCCATGGAGATAGAATTCAAGGGCTGTGGTACGGTTGAGGCTTTTGAGGAAAATAAAGCCAAATGGCACAAGTCATGCCATCTGAAATTTTCAGACTCAAAGCTGAAGCAATTAAAATCATGTCAGAGTAAGAAAAGAAAACAAGACTCTGTTTATGAAGAACTGTGGTGATCCAAGTGCCAGTCCATTTCAAACACATGCATTAGGCTGAGAAGGAGCTTCTTCCCCCAGGCCACACAGATCCTGAACACTTAATTAACAAACACTTTATAACAGATCTAGGGGCGCCGTATATGGGGGAAAGGTTAGGACAATTCCAAGGGCCATTGCCTGACAGGGGCCCCAAAAAATAGGTAAAAACTAATATAAAATTATTAAACCATCATCGAGTAAATATATATATATTTTTTTTTTTTTCATGGGGCCCAAAATTCCTGGCGGTGCCCCTGAACAGATTGCATCATCACATTCATCACATATCACGTACCTGCAGTATCAGACAGCTCAGCACCTTACTACCCCCTGCTGTCTGATGCTCACAGCCCGCCCCCCTCTCACAGTTCCTGAATCCCAGTACCGGGCGTCGGGTTCTTGGTCTCATGGTTTCACGCTAACTCTGACCCTCCGTCGGAGCGGGTGGTTCTTCAGGGTTTTGCAGCTCAGTTATGGATGTGGGTCAGTGCCTTTTCGCTCCCATTCATCCACTCATTTTATATTCCCTTTCTGACTTTCTACTTATTTGCACACTTAAGGTCCATAATTGTATATCATTGTATATTGTATATAGGGTGTACATTGTATATAGGAGTGATATATATACTTTCTATTTTATTTTTACATTTTTTTTTTTTAATCTATTTTATTCTTATCTATTTTTAGTTGCACAGTGCTGGAGTTGTTGCAATCGCATTTCACTGCTGCTGTATCCGTACATTCATACATGTGACAAATAAAAATCTTGAATCTTGAATCTTGAATCTATAACTGAGTGCCTGTTCTGTAATTTGAAGACAGGTAAACGTCATCAATGCTCAACGATGGAGCTTGATGACAGTCTGCGGAAAATGGCCACTGAAATGCAGGACACAGCTCTATTAGCAAAAATTTCAGGGGGCGACCTAATTGCAATCGAAGCTAAATACCATCTGGAATGTCTTGTTAAATATAAAAACACATATAGGGGTTATCAAGAGATCTGAGAAAAACAAGTCAAATGAAAGTGAAAAATGTACTGAACCTAACCCTAACCCTAAACCTTAGCCAGGAATCAGACAGCTGAATTCTACTCAGAATTCAACATTAATTGTGATTCCACAAGCCAAAAATCAAAAGATAAAATCAGTGAATAAAAATCAAATCATTTGGTATAATAATTTCAGGACATATGTGGGGATTACATTAACCTGGAAGTAAGTAAGATAGATTCAGGGTGTGATTGTTCCTCAGTAAAGTAATCATGGAAAAAATCTACCTTTATTATTAAAGAATTTAGCTAAAATAAATAAATAAATAAATAAATAAATAACCAAACTTTCTGGGTGAGTCCTGCCAAACTGTCAGTCACATGGGTGACCCTGCTCTGGCTCTTTTTTTTTTTTTTTTTTTTTTTTTTTTTTAACTTGATCCTTGAATATTGTGCAAATAATGACCGTAACAGGTGTGACACACACTGATGATTTTTTTTTTTTTTTTTTTTTTTTATTGTCTGTGATTTAATACATTGTAACATAATTGTAACAGTTTTGTATTTATTATGTGTATTTATTATATTCAATTTAATAGCCTGTTTTGTTGGTGATATTCTGTATGTAATTGATTTTTTATGAAACTCTGGACCCCAGGAAGACCAGCTAGATCAGGGGTGTCAAACTGGTGCCATGGAGGGCCAAGAGGCTGCAGGTTTTCATTCCAACCAACAACTCCACCAGGTGATTTCACTGATTAGTCCCGCCTCTCTGTTTTGAGGTAGGGTGATCAGTGAAATCACCTGGTGGAGTTGTTGGTTGGAATGAAAACCTGCAGCCTCTTGGCCCTCCATGGCACCAGTTTGACACCCCTGAGCTAGATGCTATGGTATCAGCCTGTGGGGATCAAATACTAAACAAATAAATCAATATTAAGTCACACATATCAACAGTGTATTTAATACTTCTGAAAGAAGGAGATAATTGTGAGGAAGACATTTATGAATTCTGACACCTTGAAATACTTGAAACAAAGACAGAATAAATGATGAAAACAAAACTGAGGAGCGACATTTTGTAAGAAAATATTTATGAAATTAAAAAAGAAAAGACATCAACAACTGCAGCTCTTCTGTGACACACCACAAGCATTTTTTAAGTTTGATCATCATAAAAAAAAAAAACAAAAAAAAAAAAACAAACAAACAGGCAAGGCAGTTGTTTCTACTAAAATGGACACATTTTGAAAACTCGTGATGCTTCCAACTATCTTGACACATCTCATTTCACATCCATCAGAGCCGTTTTCTTCCTCCAGAGCACAGAGAGGATCCTCTGCCTGACCTCTTTAATCTGCAGCCCGTAGATGACGGCGTTCAGGGCGGGCAGGGCGACGTGGGCCATGACCGCCACCGCTTTCCTGTGGCTGGAGAGCTGAGGGAAGCGGTGCAGGACGACGATGATGAAACCCGACACCAGCAGGATGACGTAGACGGCCAGGTGGGTGGCGCAGGTCTGCAGCGCCCGGCTGTTCAGCGCCCGGCTCCGGCGGCTCACGCACACCACGGCGATCCTCAGGTAGGTGAGCGTCACGCTGCCGATGGACGAGCCGAGCAGCAGCACCGTGTAGCCCAGGCCGTAGACGTGGTTGACGAGGACGCTCTGACACGACAGCTTGAACAGCGAGGCGTTGTCGCAGAACGGGTGGTGCACGGACCGCCGGCAGCGAGACAGGCGGACGCTGAGGCCGATGAGGATCGCCACCATGACGAAGGCCACCGCCCACGCCGACACGGCCAGCTTCACCACCGTCCTGTTGGTCATGACGGTGGCGTACTGCAGCGGGTTGCAGATGGCCACGTAGCGGTCGAAGGCCATGATCATGAGCACCGTGTGGGAGGCGCTGGCGTGAAGATGAACGCAGAACGCCTGGACGGCACACTCCATGTAGTGAATGTACCGCTCGGCGCTGGAGAGGAAAATGTCCCGGAGCACGTGAGGTACGATGACGGTGGCGCCCAGAACGTCGTTAAGGTTCATGTTGCAGAGGAGCAGGTACATGGGCTGGTGGAGGCTCCGCTCCCGGAGGATCAGCAGCACCAGGCCCACGTTGGACACCAGGATGAAGATGTAACTGATGAGGAGGAGGATGAAAGCGGGAACAGAGGCCTGCGCGGTGACCTTTAACCCCTCCAGCAGGAGAACGTCCTCATCAAACGTCTGGTTCTCCATTTTCAGAGAGGATCATAAAATCTGGAGAAAAATATCAAAAAGCAAAAAAGAAGCAACACTGTGATAAAAAGAACAATGGTCATGATAATAATAAGAGTAAAATGAGGAAGAATCTTGTACAGCATTTTTCAGGCTCATAACACAGAGAGCTTTTCAAAAGGAACATATCAAAGGATCATTTACAAAGGCAGGAGGAGGCGCTGCACGGCTCTAGTGGCTCGTATGACAGCTGCTCCTCAGTGCAGAGGGTCAAAGTCCATTTAGAGACAAACACTTGCTTGATATTAGTCTTTAAGAAATGCAGACAACCATGGAAAAAACTAAGGCACTCCATCTTTGAGTGAAGCAAAATAATTATTTTTTCTTTGAGCAAGGCAGCTAAGCTCAGTTGCCTTGCTCAGTTCTATAAATTTGTGTTTCTATTGTGTTTTAAGAAGACATTTTAAAGTCATATTCAGCTGCCAAGCCATGCAAGGTTGTATGTGATTAATACAAGTTTAAAATCCATCCAAATATCCACTGGTTGCGGGTGAAGAGAGCTCAGATTTGAGTTTTTCTCAGTTGCCCGCTGCAGCGTGAAGTGATGGTTTAGGCACATAGTCGTCGAGACGTGATGATACACACACATCTGTGAGAGGTAAAGCCACAAACTGATTTTAGAAATGTCCTTAAGCTGGTGAAAACATGACTGAAGCAGCTTTTTGACATGATGCTCAGCTGTGATGTGTTAGTTTGGCCATTTAACACCTCAACTACCTTCTCTTTCATTCATTCATTCATTCATTCATTCATTTTCTAAACCGCTTGACTACCTTCTTTCAAATTAAAATCAAATATATTGGAATTTTTAAAACTTTGTAGACCATTCATTGAGACTGAGTCACAAAGCCCCACATACATAAATATGCTGGTGTAAATATGCGAGTGTGTGTGTGTGTGTGTGTGTGTGTGTGTGATTGTTGTTGTATTATCATAAGCATGCAGATGAGTCAGCTGTCACTATGCAGTTTTTTTTTTTTTTTTTTTTTTTTTTTAAATCTCATTCACACTCATGGGAGCCCACTACCATTAATAATATATATTAATGGTATATATAGATATAGTTACATCATAATTACAATAAGCATAGCACATAAAAACCACAATAAAATTATAAGATCTGGCGAGCATGAGGAGATTACATTATTGAATCCAGAATGCAAAAGGAACAAAAGGATTTTCAGTTTCCAAAGTTCTGAGTTATAGTCGATTTTCCTTTGAAAGAAGGTAGTCGAGGATCTAAATGACCGCGGCTTCCAGTTCGACCTAAATGGGAACAAGACACAGCAACCGAGGCTTTTTGACTTTTACACTTTCACACACATCCATTCAAACACACTTCACCCTCAGGCTCCGCTGAGCAGAACCGGTTTCTGCTCTCAGCTTTCGTTTTCTCACTTGGAGACACGAGGCAGCCGGTACAGTCACACAGTGCAGGTCAGGGCGGTGTTACCGTGTGCCTCCTCCCCGGGCCAGGCACCACACAGCACCTGTGTTTATACTGTGCATCAGCTGCCTGTGGCTGTCACCTGGCGACCGCTGACCAGGGGCGGTGCCAGACATTGTAGACATCCGGGGCTTCAGCCCGGGCTGACTGGGGGGTGCAGGGGTATGCTCCTGCGGGAGAAAATTTTGAAAAATAACCCCTTAAATAGTGGCTTCAGGGGACTTTTAAGAGACTTATAATGGCAAAATTTAGACTTAAAACATAATGCATTCAATTTACTGTATAATCAATTACAGGTGAATGCCTAATTAGGGTCAATAGGCCTAGTAGGCGGCTCACTGGAATTGAAAGCACTCATGTAGTTCTATCAAAGTCCTTTTAGGCCAAGCCTGTTCACTTGGCGGCCATATTGGTAACACCTTTTGGGCATCTAGTTCAGATTAGTGAGTGCAAACACAAAACAAAGTATACCACACAAATCCTTGTTTAAATCTGAATCTGAATCGATTAATATCTATCTATCCTCATCTCAAACAATTTCTTGAAACAAAAGCCAACAACAGTGGTGGATATACCACAACAAAAAATGTCAGTGTCAATAACTTGTCATGTGCCCTTGAGCATCAATTACAGCTTGACAGCGATGTCTCATGCTGTTCACAAGTCGACTTATTGTCTGCTGAGGCATGGCATCCCACTCTTCTTGAAGGGCGGCCCTCAGGACATTGAGGTATATATATATATATATATATATATATATATATATATATATATATATATATATATACCAATCAGTTCAGATTCAGATTTAAACAAGGATTTGTGTGGTATACTTTGTATACATATGTATATGTATTTGTATATATAATATAGTTCAAATTCAGCTATCACTGAAATAGAATGTTTGGTCAGTAGTTTGGGACTCTCCCCCCCTGCTTTGCATTAGGAACAGAGGAGAAAATTTCTGTTGCATGCAGACTGAGTGACTGCTCTCAATACAATCAGAGAAATGTTTATAATTCGTGGAAATCAGAAGATTAAATTGCAACGACCATATAGCCTCATATATGTATTTTTTCACCCCAAATCCAGTGCCACCACCTGTGAGTCTACAGTTTTGGAGATAAATTAGACCTGCATGCAGGACTACAAGGGAGACAGTGAGCAGTAACCAAGTAACTGTCATGTTGTTCTTTTCACAAATATGGGAATGATGGTCAAAAATATCATTAAAATGCATAATTTTATATAAAACAGCATCAAAATTTTTTGCCGGCCTATTGGCTGGCTATACAAGGGCCCAATAAGATTTCTTTTCATGGGGCCCAAAATCCCTGGCGGCACCCCTGTGGCTGAGTGCACCTTAGTGAGAGGGAGAGCAGCTCAGACATCAGGGAGAAGCTCAGAGTCGAGCCGCTGAGGTGGTTCAGGCATCGAGTCAGGATGCCTCCTGGTCCCCTCCTGGTGGAGCTGTTCCAGCATGACCACCGGGCAGGAGACCCCGGGACAGACCCAGGACACACTACGGGGATTATGGATCCCAGCTGGCCTGGAAGAACCCTGGAATCCCCAAGAGGAGCTGGTGGCCCTGGAAAAGACCGTCTGGGCCGACCTCCTCAGCTGCTGCCACCGCGACCCGGTTCCAGATCAGCAGCAGAACATGGACAGATGCACCAGCTAACATGTTCAGCAACACAGTTAATGACATGCTGCTTTACAACATCAAAGTCTCCCTCCTTCCCACAACACATATACATATTTTTATGTAAATACATATGTATATATACACTATATTACCAAAAGTATTCGCTCACCTGCCTTTACTCATACTATGAACTGAAGTGCCATCCCATTCCTAACCCATAGAGTTCAATATGATGTCGGTCCACCTTTTGCAGCTATTACAGCTTCAACTCTTCTGGGAAGACTGTCCACAAGGTTGAGGAGAGTGTTTATAGGAATTTTTGACCATTCTTCCAAAAGCGCATTGGTGAGGTCACACACTGATGTTGGTCGAGAAGGCCTGGCTCTCAGTCTCCGCTCTAATTCATCCCAAAGGTGTTCTATCGGGTTCAGGTCAGGACTCTGTGCAGGCCAGTCAAGTTCATCCACACCAGACTCTGTCATCCATGTCTTTATGGACCTTGCTTTGTGCACTGGTGCACAGTCATGTTGGAAGAGGAAGGGGCCCGCTCCAAACTGTTCCCACAAGGTTGGGAGCATGGAATTGTCCAAAATGTTTTGGTATCCTGAAGCATTCAAAGTTCCTTTCACTGGAACTAAGGGGCCAAGCCCAGCTCCTGAAAAACAACCCCACACCATAATTCCTCCTCCACCAAATTTCACAGTCGGCACAATGCAGTCTGAAATGTACCGTTCTCCTGGCAACCTCCAAACCCAGACTCGTCCATCAGATTGCCAGATGGAAAAGCGTGATTCATCACTCCAGAGAACGCGTCTCCACTGCTCTAGAGGCCAGTGGCGGCGTGCTTTACACTATTGCATCCGACGCTTTGCATTGCACTTGGTGATGTGTGGCTTGGCTGCAGCTGCTCGGCCATGGAAACCCATTCCATGAAGCTCTCTGCGTACTGTACTTGGGCTAATCTGAAGGTCACATGAAGTTTGTAGCTCTGTAGCAATTGACTGTGCAGAAAGTCGGCGACCTCTTTGCGCTTCAGCATCCGCTGACCCCTCTCCGTCACTTTACGTGGCCTACCACTTCGTGGCTGAGTTGCTGTTGTTCCCAAACGCTTCCATTTTGTTATAATAGAGCTGACAGTTGACTGTGGAATATTTAGGAGCGAGGAAATTTCACGACTGGATTTGTTGCACAGGTGGCATCCTATGACAGTTCCACGCTGGAATTCACTGAGCTCCTGAGAGCGGCCCATTCTTTCACAAATGTCTTGTTTCACAGTCTGCATGCCTGAGTGCTTGATTTTATACACCTGTGGCCAGGCCAAGTGATTAGGACACCTGATTCTGATCATTTGAATGGGTGAGCGAATACTTTTGGTAATATAGTGTATATCTACATCTATATATGTGTGTGTGTGTGTGTGTGTGTGTGTGTGCATTCAGTATACATCTATTTTTCTCCCCCTCTCTTTCGTTCTTTCTTCCTTTCTTTTTTTTTGGCCGCCTCACCTGTCAGTATGCGATGTGTCATGTGACCTTGTTACCCAGTGAAGTTTTACTGCTTTCACTGAAGACAGTGTGCCCTGGAGTCTTTTCTCTCTCTTTCTTTATTTTTCAAAAAAAAAAAACTCATTGGTTTCTTTATTCTTTTTTTTTTTGTTGTCATATTTATTTGTTCTTGTATTAT
The DNA here is from genome assembly GCF_902150065.1 of Myripristis murdjan. Taxonomy (NCBI): domain Eukaryota; kingdom Metazoa; phylum Chordata; class Actinopteri; order Holocentriformes; family Holocentridae; genus Myripristis; species Myripristis murdjan. Next base: position 37,314,115 of record NC_043993.1, read on the forward strand.
ACTTTGATTTCAAGTACTTAACTTTACCGCTTTGTTTTTGTTTTGCATAGATTCTGATTTAAATGTTAACTTTAGGTTGACCAAGAAGCAAGAGAGGGATTTAAAAAGGAAATGAGCCAATAATATTGCATGATAAAAAAAAAATGTTGCATATTCTATGTGCGTGATTCACTTCTTATTGCAATGATCTTTGAGCTCAACTTGTTCATTGTGATATCCAACATTCAGTAAGGGTGGGTGAGCAGTGTAGTAACAACAACAACAACAACAATAATACACATCTCTATTTGTATAGCACATATCACAAAAAAATAAAACTTGACAGCAAAGACAAGTTATATCAACGATAATTTTTTTTGTGTTCTGACTCAAAATAAGGCAGGTTTTCAGTTATTTTCAAAAAAAATGCATCAATCCGGTTGAGTTAAATTAAAGTTAAAATTTTCATATGTCCACAAACTTCATAAACACGAAAACAAACAGGAACTCTTCTTCAATTTCCTCCAAAATGAAGTGAACTGTTCTAAACAGTGATGATGAAGAAAAAAGACAAAATCTTCAGATGACCCGCAGTAAGACTTTTTCTTTAGTAATGATTGTACAGGACGATTTTCCTTGGTTTTGTTTCTTTGTTTAACCACACATATGCTGAATTATTGTTCTTTTCAGTTTTTAAAAAGTGACATAGGTAGAGTGAGTCAGAACAACAATCCCCAGATATTGAGAGACCTGGAATTACTCAAGACCCACCCAAAGGCAAAAAACAGTTTTTAATCTTCAGATTAAAATGATGGCAAAACTTTTCTGGGCTGGAACATATTTGACAAGAGTTTGCGGATCTCTTTGGACTGCACCCCATAAATAATGGGGTTGAGGCTGCCGGGGATAATGTGGAACAGAATGGCGGCGAGTTTCCTGTAGTCTGAGTAGAGAGGGAAGCGATGCAGGGTGATGATGACCCCGCCACATACAATCATAATCAGATACAGGCAGAGATGAGTGCTGCAGGTCTTTAAGGCTTTACTGTTCAAAGACCTGTTCTTACTGATCAGGCAGACCGCTGTGATCTTTGTGTAGGTGAGAACCATACATCCTATAGAAGCTGTGAACAGCACCACGGTGAAGGTGAGGCCGTAGACGTTATTGATGAACACACTTTCGCAGGAGAGCTTAAACAGCGAGGCGTTGTCACAGAAAGGATTCGTGATCACAGTCCTGCATCGGTTCAGTCGAACGGTCAGACCGAGCAGAACAGCCACCAAAACTAAGGCCACTCCCCAAGCACAGGCAGTCAGCTTCAGCACCATTTTGTTGTTCATAATGGCAGAATAGTGCAAGGGATTGCAGATGGCCACATACCTGTCAAAGGCCATGATCATGAGCGCTGTGTGAGAGGTGGTGCCGAACATGTGTGTGGTGAAGGCTTGGGCCACACACTCGTAATAGCTGATGAGGCGTTCAGAGGGAGGCACCAGCACGTCTGCAAGCAGCCGGGGCACCATGATAGAGTTACCGAGGATGTCGTTGATTGGCAGATTGCAGAAAAGGAAATACATAGGCTGATGAAGGCTTTTCTCAATATACACCAGGGCTATGATGCCCACATTGGCAAACATTATCAACAGGTAGGAGAAAAAGAAGAAGAGAAAGACAGGGTACACGGAGTCCCTTGTGACCTTTAGCCCCTCCAGGTGGAGAGTGAAGCTGTTGTAGGTGTAGTTTTCCATCAGCCTGAAACAAAGAACATGAGAGGAGACACTGTAATGTCGCACAGTCTACACAGTCTGGATATATCAACAATATATTATGCTCTATGGCAACACAGCTCCTGCAAAAAAACTGAACAAAAGAGATGAGATATCTCTCTAACAGCAGGTGTTACCAGTAAATTTCCTGTGGCAAACAGAATTTCATGTCCAGTGAATTCATTATCCTGCACTATCACTATGTTTACAGTTAATTTAGGAATTCTGTAACCTGTTGGAAAGAAAAGGACCAGTGAACACAGTCCTGATTTGTTTCTCGTGTCTGTTTCTCGTGTCGGCTCTCTGCAGTTAGTAAGACCAAAACGCCTGTCACAGCCCCTATAAACATGATTTCACTATCTGGGGAATTGTTTGCTGCCTGTGTGATGCAACAAGTTATCAAGTGGAGAGCAGATGATGCATACATTGGGCCTCAAACAGCCTGTACGCACAGATCTGTACTTAGATGTTTGTATGAGCATTCTTACAAACATTTGAACAAAAATACGGGAATCGTCAGCATGTTGTCTCCTGAATATGTTCTCAACTGTGTGAACAAACCATGCATATTTGTAAATCACAAAGGTCCCAGAGTCTCTGAAAATGTTACACTCAAATTTTATCAGAGGTAAATAGTAAATTAGAGGTTAGCAGGGCTTGCAAGAGCGTTGTAGACTGCTTGGCTCTGGTTTGCTTCCCAGGAGCACTGGTCCACAGATGGCAGATTTGATGGTTCTTTTCTTTGCTTCCCCCATAATTCCCAGCAGTATGTAAGCCTTGCAGAGTGAGGGTCCGGTGAAGCCCCTACACTCTGCCTCTATGGGCTCATAGTAAGTCCACCAACCTTGCCTTAGGCAGCACACCACCAGCTCCTGGTATTTGGCAGTCCCCCTGCATTTCATTCACCTCATCGATGTGATCCTCCCTGGGCATCATGAGTTCCAACAGGATCAGCTGTTTTTTGTGGTCTCTGATATAATGACCATGTGTGGCCTGGGTGATGTTGTTGTCAGGGACAAGAATTTTAGCTGCTAAACCAGGTCCACTTTCAACTGCCAGACTGATGCTGTGGCAAAAGGCCAATGTTCTAGGCCAGTGGTTTTCAAACCAGCCCTCAAGGACCCCATATTCTGCAGGGTTTTTGTTTTTGTTTTTTTGTTTTTTTGGCTCCACTCTTTCATGCCTGATCCATTTAAGGGCTTCATGCTGATTGGTTCAGGCAGATCTCCCTGAACAGGGGAGATGCATGAAGGTGCATGGGCCTTAAATCAGGTGTTTAAGAGTAAAGCTGGAACAAAAACCTGCAGGACAGGAGGTCCTTGAGGACTGGTTTGGGAACCAATGTTCTAGGCTATTGTCAGGGTTGGTCTCCTGCCTTGGCAAATATAATGTTCATTTTGTAGGCAGGTGGTGCGTGCTGGCATTGATATGCTAAGGACACACTCTGCAACTGCCTCTAGCTCCTTGTCGTGGTGCTAACAATAGTGACCCTCTCCCGGGCTTTTGGGCAGCTGCTGAGGATATGTTCATGTGTCCCTCCTCCAGAGTAAATGGGGTGAAAAGGGGTCACATCTTCACAAATGGATTTTAACATTTAGAAGAATGATGTTGACCACAATGATCAGGAAGTTTATGTGTTGGGGGTCTGCTTTTCAGATGTCAGACCAGATGATCTTTTACCCGAGCACCCACCACTCCCACCATGTCACTCTCACTGTTGCCCCAGTCCTTTTAGTGCATGCATCCTCCACGCCCACTCAAACATCCACCTTCTCAAGATGCTGGGCCTTATCAACCTGAGGCCTTACCAACCAGCACAGGTACCTGCTCATCTTCCTATCAAGGGCTTTGTTACCTTGGTACCTCATATGTGGGCAAGATAGAGTATTGATAAATCATGGAGCCTCTGCTCTCCTCTCCTGCTGCTTTGACAGCCATGTTCATGGCAAGGAAGAGATTGTACAACCACTGATAATACCCTTCTCCAGCTAATGCCAGTCTGATGTTACTGACCCAAAAGTGACTCTTAACCTCAAGTTGCTGTTGTAAACCAGTAAACCAAAGACCTCCTGTCTTTGATCTTCAAGGGGACATGGTATCATTTGTATCAGACCCTGAAGCGCCTGGTGTAAATGGTGGATCTTGGCAGCCCTGTGGTTCATGGTGTAGGGAGTTCTGGTGTCTCCGTTCTCCACTTGGCCAAACCTCTCAGAGGCATAGATCAAAATGATAGTCACAGCCCCCAGCTGACAGTTAGCATCCCCTTGTTAAAGCCTCTACTCTTCTGGTGACATCTTGTCCAACTGCAGCCACTCATTCTGCTTGCTTGCTGGTGTTGCACTTGTTCTGCTTGCTCAGCCCGCTGGTATTTCACTGCTTGGCTTCAATGAGCGGCTTCTGCCACTGAGCGGTTGTGAGCTCAGGTTCCTCTTGCACCAGGAGTAGATTCTGCATGTTGCATTGTTCTCTCCTGCTCAAGGCATTTCATTTTGGCCAGGTGAACCTTTAGGCCATGCGGGTTCTTGCAGATCTTACTGCAGATGCATCCTGCCCTCCTGGTCACAGAACCATTTGCATGGGTTGTAATCAGTTTTAGAAAAATTAACATTTAATTTTCAACATCATCCTCTCCAACATTAACATGTTTAGTCCTATGGTCATGGAGCATATGGACCCCTTCTGTGTAGAGATAGATGTCTTGAGGCCCCGGGGAGTGGCCCACAGCATCTATGATGTCATCATCTGGGGCAAACCACTGAGCTGCTTTTCCATCCTCTGGAAGACATAGTAGTCAGAAGGTACCAAATCAGGAGAATACAGAGTGTGTGACCATTTAGAGTCTAAATTTTGCTGGATTGCAGCCATGGGCACTGTGGTTATGTATGTGAATGATTGTCCCCTTTCGTTGCTGGAGAAAACTCTCAGGATCCATATCAAAAAATGGCAAACATTGTCCTTTGCCAGGTTGTGCCAAATCGGTTTCTGATCAGGTCCAAGGAGTTTTAAGACCCAAGAAAGCTTTCCTAGGAGATCGCCAGCTCAGTGGCAATGCCACGATGATGTCATGAACCTCACCAGTCTAAAGTCTAAAGCAAATGTTGCTGCGATAATGGGCAAGCTGCCAGCAGCCATCTGTGTAGTTCTGGTAGAAGTTCTTTGATGAAAGTGGACTTTGACAAGGGCATGTGTTCCAGAGACATTTTCATGTCATTATAGTGAGAGGAGCACTCTGACCAGGATCCTGTGGTGCAGGGACTTTACTGCCATCAGCACACGCATTTGGTTCAAGTCATTGCATTCAGTGTAAACCAACTGCAAGGCAACAGACTGCATGGCTACAGATGGATGTATACACAGTTTACAGAGGTCAATATGAATTATTATTAGTACAATTCAAATAAAATTATTTAATTTATTTTGATTTTTTTGCAGTAACCTGTCAGTAAGCTAACTAGACTCAATCTGTTCTGTGGGATGGATGGGATTCACTAATGCAGTCAAAAACACTGACTGAAAAACAACAGGAGAAAAAAGCTAACAGTAATGTGAGTAAAAGTGTGTGTGTGTGTTTGTGTGTGTGTATGTGTGTGTGTGTGTGTGTGTGTGTGTGTGTGGTTTGCCATCGCTCAGCATGTAGTGAGCAGTCCTGAGGCCTCCCAGTGACCAGCGGCTTAATAGAATTAGAGCAGCAACGAGGCGTTCAGGGCCCCTGAGAGTGTCGGACATGGAGCCGTTGGTCTCTCTGCAGACTGGCCTGCATCACCTTCCCACCCCCTGGACCCCTCTCTCTCTCTCTGTGTGTGTGTGAAAAATATTTCTGTGGATTTGTTAATAATCACCACTGTGGCACTAATTCAATTGCTCAAAAATTTGTCTTGCATCTCCCATTTCTACCATATGCAGTACATCTAAACACATTAAAGTGCCACAGCTTCAGGCCCCCAAGGTATGAAGTCAGATCAGACATTATTGAACCTCTCTGGCCGGTCCTTCCATTGATTTGAACAAACTTTGAACGGGTAGAAAAGTTTGTTATACTGCTTTTGATTTTAGGTGGTGACACTTTCAGAGTATATTGGAAAGTCTTGCGATGACAGTGAGGTTAAGATGAGAGCCGGGTCCCTCGAGGTCCCAGGAGCTTTCATTACTTCATCCTCCAGCTCTGATAATCATCCATTACTTGGCCGTTCTCCGGCTCCCAGAGGGCTAATTACCATCAGAAACTGTTGATAAGTGTTTTGTTAAAAACCTGCTCACAGTGGATCTCATTTACGAGCAGGAGCGTCACAAATAGCCTCCACATTAGCTCTCATTACTGCTCAGTTGCCTTCAGGGCCGTGTTGTTGTAACGGCTGCCCTGGCAACTGGAACGCACAACCACACAGCTGCCATTAAGAAACAAACAGGTTAATAATAGGTTAATAATAAAGTTTGAGTCTGTTTGGGTGTTCAAAGTTCACATGCATGACAGTAAAAGGACAGTAAAAGTGATTCTGCCTCAAAAATCTTTCAGTGAAGTGTGAATTCAAGGGAGCAGAAGCACTCCAGTATGTTTTCTAAAATGTTTACTGACGTCTGTGTGACAAAAGCACCAGGCGTTAACACCATATACAGTTTGGTCCATAAGTATTTGGACAGTGACACAATATTCATAATTTTGCCCATGTCACCACCACAGTGGATTTGAAGTGGAGTAATCAAGGCATGATTGAAGTGCAGACTTCAGCTTTAATTTAAGAGGTTGAACAAAAATATGGCATTAACCTTTTGGGTATTACATACAGTTTTATTCACCCCATTTTCAGAGGCTCAAATGTCATTACACACTTGACTTGGCCAGGTGTAGCCCTTTCCCTTGTTATTCCATGACAAATACAGAAAGTAAAAGCTCTGGACATTCCAAGTGTTTGCATTTGGTAGCTGTTTATCAGAACCCTCAATATGTGATCCAAAGAGGTGTCTATGCAGGTGAAGGAGGCCATCATCAGGCTCAAAAAGAGAAAATAAAATCTATCAGACAGAGAGCAAGCAGATAGGAGCAGCTATCTCAACAGTTTGGTAAATCCTGAAAAAGAGGGAATGCACCGGTGAGCTCAGCAACACCAAAAGGCTTGGAAGACCACAGGAGACATCTAAAGTGGATGACCGGAGATTTCTTTCCCTGGTGAAGAAAAACCCCTTCATAAAGTCTAGGGGAGTCAAAAACACTCTGAAGGAGGCAGGAGCATCACTGTCCAAATCTACAGCCAAGAGACGTTTGTGAGAAAATAAATACAGAGGGTTTACAGCAAGGGGCAAACCACTGGTGTCACTCAAGACCAGGAAGGCCAGTTGTGTCGGGTGGCCTGAGGCGCTGTGTCGGGAGGCGGTGTGTCGGGAAGCGGTGATAATATTAGTTAATAATGGTGAATATTGGTGTACCCCCCTCTCTTGAGAAATTGAGGACTTGACCCCCCCAAAGGTGGAGTCGGATTTGCGCCCCTGCCTGGCTGATTCTAGAACAAGGTTCTTTGGACAGATGAAACGAAGATGAACTTGTACCAGAACGATGGGAAGAGCAAAGTTTGGAGAATGAAAGGAGCAGCTGATGGGCCAAAGCAGAGCCCATCATCTGTCCAGCGTGGTGGAGGCAGGGTTATGGCATGGGCAGGTTTGGCTGCAGAGGAACTGGATCTCTGGTGTTTACTGATGATGTGACTGCTGATGGAAGTAGCAGGATGAACTCTGATGTTTACAGGGTTCTACTATCTGCTCAGATTCAGACAAATGCCACTAAACTGATAGGACGGAGCTCCACAGTGCAGATGGACGATGACCCAAAACACAATGTGAAAGCAGCCCAAGTAGTTTTTTAGTTTTAATTTTATCTTCAGTTTAAACTTTAGTTAACGTGTAAATGTACTCATGGTAAACAGCTTGGTTGCTGATCTTCAGGAAGATATCCAGTGATGATGAGTGTGATGAAGCTGTAGCTGCCGCTCCTCCCAGCTGTCAGTCAGCAGGCCCTGAGGTACAGCCGGCTCCTCCAGGACCCCCTGCGGCCACAGAGGACGGCCACAACCACCGGTACAAGAACCGCAAATACAGGCAGAGCCGGCGTGCACGATCCCACGGAGCCAGGGACGCTGCTGCACGCTGCACACCTGCACACCTGCACACCTGCACGCTGAACACCTGCACGCTGCACGCCTGCACGCTGCACACCTGCACGCTGAACACCTGCATGCTGAACACCTGCACGCTGCACACCTGCAACGAGACGCAGAGACAAAGAGAGCGAAGCCGACACCATGATGGCCGAGAAGGCAGACGATGCTGCGTTCAAGACCGCCTCTGTACACGATTCTGTTTAGGTGAGTGTGTTCGCAGCTTGATGATGAGCTATCTCTCGATGTAAAATAATAATGGTGACAAGTAAATAAAATATTACTACTGCTACTACTACTACAAATAATAATAATAATAATAATAATAATAATTTCTCAATTTATTTGGATCCCCATTAGTCACTGCCAACGTAGCAGCTACTCCTTCTGGGGGCCACACAAGTAAATAATAATGATAATAGTAATAGTAGTAATAGGAGGAGGAGTAGTAGTGTAGTTGTAGTATCTTTACATGCCATTTTTCAAAAACAAAGTGTTTCATGAAGCAGTACTTAATGAGTGAGCAACAGGATAAAAAATATAAATTAGAACAGAATACTGACAGAATGTGACAAAAACACACGGAGTAAACAATGACTAAATAAAAACAACAGTTGCTGATGTAATAATGAAAAATAATTTCTTAGAATAAATAAGTAAAGGCAGGTCTCTGTCTGTCTGATGCTCTCAGGCTGCGTTGAGGCTCATCAGGAATTTAAAAAATCGAAAAAAAAAACAAAAAAAACCTTGGGGCCCTGACCCTATAATGCTTTAAAAGTTAAATGTAAAATTTGAAAATCAATTCTAGGATGCACAGGAAGCCAGTGCAGTGAGGGAGTTATGATACGAATGTGTGTGTGTGTGTGTGTGTGTGTAATGAGTACGAGTTTCAAATTTTGCATCAGCCTGCGTCGCCTTTAGCCCTGCACAAACTCTGTATCTTCCTTTAAATCACCCCCAAAACCATTTACTTATATTATTTTTAATGCATTTATTGCACGACCTGTTCTATTTTTTACTGTATTTATTGTACTATTTGTTTTATCAGATCCTGATGTTCGATGTTTTATGTTTGCTTTTTATGTATGCTTGTTTGTTCCACTGCCCTGGACTGTGTGTGTTAGTTTTTATTTGTGTAAAGCACTTTGTTTGAAGCTACACCGTACGGACCAAAGCACCGGGCCACAGCTTTTAATCTGTGAGTTCAGGTGTTTGATTCAGGTGTTTGAAACCCAGCAGCAGCCATGCAGTCTGCCTTTCCCAACATCAGTGACAGAGCGTCTGGTCCTAAAGAGCTCACTGAGTTCAGGTGCTGCTGGAATAGTGATGGAACAGGAAGCCACCACTGCAACAAGTCAGCTGCTCAAGTTTCTTCCCTCCTAGATATTCCACCATCAGCTGGAAGTGGGATTATTGCAGATATTCCACCATCAGCTGGAAGTGGGATTATTGCAAAGTGGAAGCGTTTAGGAACCACAGCGACTCGGCCACCAGGGGGCGGCACCACGTAAAGTTACAGAGCGGGGTCGCCGAGCGCCGAGGCTCATAGTGCGTAAAAGTGTCCAACGCTCTGCCGCCTCAGTACCTTACCTTACCTTTAATTTACCTTACCTTAGCTTACCTTTAATTTACCTTACCTTAGCTTACCTTTAATTTATCTTGCCTTGTTCTTCCTTATATTTGATTTAACTTATATTATTTTACCTTACCTTTAATTTATCTTACCTTACCTTTAATTTACCTTACCTTACCTTTAATTTACCTTACCTTAGCTTACCTTTAATTTACCTTACATTACCTTTAATTTATCTTACCTGACTTTAGCTTACCTCAAGTTACCTTGTTTTAATTTACCTTACCTTATTCTTATGTTTAATTTACCTTACCTTACCTTTATCTCATCTTACTTTACCTTTAATTTATCTTGCCTTATCTCTTACCTTAACTTTGATTAATCTTATCTTGCCATATTATTACTTTAACATAACTTGAATTATCTTACTTTACCTTACTTTTAATTTACTTTGTCTTACCTTTAATTGATCTTGCCTTATCTTACCATATCTGTATCTTTTTTTTATATTACCTTACATTACCTTTAATTTGTCTTACCTTATCGCTTACCTTACCTTTAACTGATCTTACCTTGCCATAATATTATCTTCCCTTTAATTAGTTTTACATTATATTACCTTACATTTTAATCTTGCCTTTATGTTAATTTACCTTAACTCACCTCTCCTTTGCTTACCTTAACTTACTTTTACTTTATCTTACTTTACCTTACTTTTATCTTGCATCATCTTACCATCTTTAATTTATCATTTTTCCTTACCATACCTTTAATTACCTTACCTTATGTACCTTAATTTCTTTGACCCTGTAATTCTTGACTTTCCCTTGAGTTTCTCTCGCTACATGTCTTATGTTACCTTGCCGTAACATTAATTAGCTTTCCTTAACAGTTTGATTGATTTAAAATAATTTATCAGAAAGTAGCCTAAAATATGTGTCGACTCGTGTCATACTACTGTTAGAAAAGAAATAACCCAGCCCCCCTGAAGGTCTCGTTTTAATGAATTTTAATTTTTTTAATGTCACCTGCTCATCTTCCTTTTTTCTGTTGTTGCGTTTCCACTACTTTGTTTTATGTGTGCCAGTAAATCAGATTTAGAAGTGATGACCCTGGGGTGTCAAAGGTGAGGCTGATGAAGATGAAGCCAGACTGTTGAGCAAAGAGACAAACTCGCCTCTGCAACCTTTCTGGGAAAAAAAAAAAAAAAAAAAAAACATCAAGGACAGGCGCAACGATGTCGAGCTCCTCCAACGAGTCTCAGGTTCTGACCATGGAGGCTCTGGACATCCCCCCGGCTCTGGCGTACTGTGCCAGCGTGGCGGGCAGCCTCACCTACGGCCTCATCCTCACCTGCAACCTGACGGTGCTGCTGGCCATCGCCCTGGACCCCCAGCTGCACAAGCCCATGTACCTGCTGCTGCTCAACCTGCCCATCAACGACATGATGGGAGCCACCGCCATATTCCCACACCTCATCCACAGGTGGGTCCCCGTCTGTGTGTGTGTGTGTTTGTGTGTGAGTCATAAACGTCCATGCCCAAATGCGGGTTTGTTTGCATTTATTATATATTATGATAAGACTGTGTGTTACAGGCTTTTGTTGGTTCCTTCTGCAGGATCTCTCTGTTTTTATCTCTTTTTTTAACCTATTCATTGCATGTTTGTGTGAGTAAATAAATACAATATGACCATATGATCATTTAATGGAGAAACTTGGATAGTCCCAGATGTCGGATTTTCCCACAGGCACATAAATGCAGCATCATAGGAAATCAAATGGCCACCAGAATGACAGACAGAAATAAAATAAAAATAATGTGTGTGTGAATAAATAAAATACAATACGGTCGTATGATATTTTAACAGAAAATCTTCCCACAAAAAAAAAAAAAAAAAAGGAAAGAAAATGTCTAATAAGGCAATCAGATCACTACCAAATTAAAGTTATCATCGCACTACATTTCAACCAAACTGGCTTGTAACTTCTGTTGCTGACAGACATACAAACAATAAAATGATATAAAATAAAATAAAACATCTATGGGAGCAGCTCACATTAGATTACCCCACTTTGATGGAAATGACAATAAATCACTCAAAATCACAATTTATTTATTATTATTATCCTGCTGGCGGCTTCCAAAACATTATGCCTGATGAAAATTAAAACATCAAAGAACTCAGATTTCTCCCTGAGATTCTGATTTACTTGACAAACATTTTTTGAGACAGAAATAAGAGGAATAAAAAAAAAGAAAAAGAAACAGTGTCCTAAAGGGGCTGGTTAAAGTGGGAGAGGAAAATTAAAATTAAATATAAGAGAATCCCCTGGTCTGAACCGGAGCTGCATGTTGAAAAATCACTTCTGCTCCTTCAGTCTGCAGCTGCAGTTTTCCTCTTTTCTGATTGGACGAATAAAGTGTGAGAAACCTGTGTGTGTGTGTGTGTGTGTGTGTTTGTGTGTGTGTGTGTGTGTGTGTGTGTGTGTGTGTGTGTGTGTGTGTGTGTGTGTGTGTGTGTGTGTCCTCTCTGCAGTCTGCTGAGCCAGGACAACAGCATCTCCTACACAGCCTGTTACCTGCAGGCCCTGCTGGTGAGCTCACACACACACACACACACACACACACACACACACACACTGCACAGTCAGTCCAAGCCCATGTAATGTGATTTATTGTTTTCTGACTTCCTGTCATCACATGACATTTGTCCAATCACATTACAGTTACTAATCAAACTATTTATTAATTTATTGATTTATTTTTCAGCAGACAAAACAATGCACTGATGTGTAATAATACAGATAATATAACACAACACACAGTAACACACAATAACACACACACAACATCTCTGCTATGCACCTTTACCTGTGAGGCCTGACATCCAGGCTTTTATTCTGAAGTAGCATTAGATTTCTTTGTGGTTAAAACCCAATGATTAAAAAAAAAAAAAAAAAAAAAAAAAAAATCACTTCCGGTTTAAGCCACGCCCACTATTTTCCTCTATCTGAATCTGAATTATTTTGCCCCAAAACAAATATAAATATAAATATAAATCCAGATGGTGGCGCCACAGAGCTCTGACAGGTGCAGCACAGCCGCCCACTTAGTTCATTTATCTCACCTTTACTTTATTTTACTTTACCTTTAATTGACTTTACCTACCTTTATCTTACCTTGCCACAATTTTTAATTATATTACCTTATCTTGACTTTAATTTATTGTACCTTACATTACCACACATTTTAATTTAGCCTACTTACCTTAGCTTTGAGTTTCCTTAATTGACCTTTATTTTTTCTTAATTGACTTTACCTTACCTTTAATTGCCTTACCTGCAGGTGCACCTGTACTGCGGCGGCTCCCTGGTCATCCTCACCGTCATGGCGTTTGATCGCTACCTGGCGATCTGCCGGCCGCTGCGCTACAACGCGCTGATGACGGCGGCTAACCTGCGGCGCATCGTGGCGGCTGTGTGGCTGACGGACGCGCTGCTGGTCGGGACGCTCTTCCTCATGCTGACGCGCCTCCGGCTGTGCCGCTGGCGGCTGGCCGACCTCTACTGCAACAACCCGTCCCTGATGAAGCTGGCCTGCGGCAGCACCGCCGCCAACAACATCTTCGGCCTGGCCATCACCGTGCTGATGCAGGCCGCGTCCGGCCTCGTGGTGCTCTTCACCTACGGACACATTCTGCTCACCTGCGTGCTCACCAGGTGAGCCTGATCTCTTCTTCCCTTCTTAATTTTCTCGCCACCCTCCCAAATTATATTATCTATTAATTTATTATTATTATTATTAGTATTATTATTATTTGGTGCTGCTGCATCAGTTGCCTAATCTCCATTTTCCCTCATACTTTTGAAAGAAATTAAGTGAAGTTTTTGCATATTTCAGAGGGGTTAAATTGTTTAGAGTTGTTTTCTTGGCTTCTCAGCACATCTTTGTTTGTTTCTGAGGTCCTCTGTCTCTGTGTTGGTGCTGCAGGCAGGCGGACGCCCGGGCCAAGGCCCTGCGCACCTGTGGAACTCACCTGGTGGTGTTTGTGGTGTTTGAGCTGACCACGCTGCTGTCCATCCTGTCCCACCGCCTCAGGGTGTCGCCCTTCCTCCGCAGGTCAGTGCGCCGCCGCAGTTTCAGCTCATTAGAAAACAACAGGAGAGGTTTGATTTCTTGATTCAGACGCCACGCCAAAATAAATGACAGTTTGATGCAGCAAAGACGGACTGGAGTCACATCAGAGGAGCTCATTCATTTGATCGTGCTCTTATTGTGGCGAGTACACTCTTCTGATCCTGAGAAAGATCCTGCAGAAACCAACAAAATCAAATCAGGGCCTTTGTTCTGCTGCAGATCCACATGTTCTGCCGGCTGCAGATCCGCATGTTCTGCCGGCTGCAGATCCACATGTTCTGCAGACTGCAGATCCGCATGTTCTGCCTCAAACATCAGCAACTTCAGAGAAAAATACAAACCAGAGAATCCAAAAGTCCTGACTGATCCAAGGTCACTGAGGGCCTTCAGGCAGGAAAAGACAGGCAGACATGTTCCCCAGCAGCTCAAAAACACATCTGAACTTTCAGTTTTGTACAAGCAAGCTAGCTCTCAGCGCCCCCTAGTGGTCAGAAAACACTCACTGCAGCTGGATGTGCAGTTCGCCTGTTGAGCAGCATCAGAACTGAATGAGAATCTCCTCTGACAGCAGCTGTCTGTCTGTCTGTCTGTCTGTCTGTCTGCATGTCTGTCTGTCTGCATGTCTGTCTATCTGTGTTCTGCTGAGGGAGAAAGACACAGGAAACCCGAAACCTGTAATTTTCAGATTACTGCATGACGTCATTACAAACCAGTGATGTGGAAAACTTCAGTTCAAATCAGGCCAGACTGACTGCAGAAAACTTCTTTGACTTGGTACCAAAAAAACCCCAATAAAATGAGTCTTGAATCAAAAATGAAGACTAGGAACCAGGCAGAGTCTTAAGCAGGCAAGTTTATTTTCATTCGAGATCTCAAATGGAAACAAACAGTGAGTCGCTCATCGAGGAAGTTCTTACACCTGTTTATATGTTCTCCGATCTCTGGGTGCCCCCCCTCACTATTTTTCTTTGTCAGAGCTCCTGTATTTTCCCAGGGTGTCATTGTTCGGCCAGCCGGTGAGATAAAAGCTGCTAATTGGACCATATTTACCTTTGGGCTTGTAGATTCTGGACACCGGCCGATTCTTTGCGGTCACTTTTCTAGATAAGAAGAGGGCTAATAGGACACCCTCAAAGTAGGTCAGGCTTTGAACTGAAGTCAAGAAAGACATTTTTGTGATCAGTGCAGGTGGATGTCTATTCATTTAATATATTCAGGCCTTCTTAAACCTTGCTACGGCCCTGCTCACGCTCATTAAAAGAGCAAAGACTTTCCAGCCATGCTACTGTCCTGTCTGTGCACCTTAAAAAAGGACAGTCCAGCCTTTCAAAGCTTACTGATGTGATGTCCATGCAGATTTTAAAAATACAGTCTAGTCCTCTAAACATTAGTACTGTGAGGTCTGTGTAGATTTAAAAAGCACATTATGAGTTTTTCTTACATTTGCTACCCTCTACAGTTTGGATATTTTCAGGCTCATGTCGACTCTGGCTCCATCATGATCAGCTGACTTTGTTTCTAATTCACTGACACAAATCATTGAGTCGTTTCCGTAAGCTGACGTGACGTGACTGTTGCAGAGCGGTTAGCGTGAGCCCCGGCTGTGTTTGGCTGTGATGCAGGTCGGTGAGCGTCTCCATCCTGGTGTTCCCGCCCATCCTGAACCCGCTGATCTACGGCATCAACACCACGGAGATCCGCAACCGAGTCCTGCAGGCCTTCAGCGCCAAGCCCAGGGCCAGGAACAAGGTGTCCAGTCGAAGGTGACGGCGAGGCAAGGCAAGGCTCAGTGGAGGGCAAGGCAGAGGGCGAGGTGGAGGTTCCTCGGCCGTGATGAGACGGGACCTCCTGAGTCGAGATGGAGGAGGAGGAGGAAGCAGGATGAGGAGCTGCCCCGCATTCCAAATCGCAAACTTCCACTTTTCACTTTTAGTATGTACTGCAGCTGCCCTTACAAAGTATGCAGTGTAGTATGCAGTATGCATGCGTATGGGACACACTCCATCCGTCCTCCCTGAGCTCCGCCCCTCTCGCTCACTTCCTCCTCCGTCCGTAGCTCCACATCTGAATGTTGCTGTCAAAATGGCGGTGCTGTTTCATACTGCGCTGTCCTCTGTCTGATTTCTGATCTGCTGTCTTCCTGGCACTGCTGCTCTACCTGAGCCAGGTGAGGGCCATGTGTGTGTGTGTGTGTGTTATCTCCCAGATGTGGGTGTGGCCTGTACACTCAGCTCAGTCAGTGTGACATAACGTCCGCTGTGCAAAGGATTGGGGTCAATCATCCTCGACAAAACATTTCAGTTTTAACCGAAACTGGATTAAGAATGCAGTTTAATTTATGGGAATGTAATTTTCAGGAGACGGGGTCGGATTGATGTTCTTCATCATCACCAAGTCTGCACACACACACACACACACACACACACACACAGAGCTATGCTGCGTTAATAAATTATAATTATATAACAGTGCTCTGCTGCTGGTGAAATTTATTCTACCATATTTTTTAAATCTTTTCTGGAAACCCTGATTTTTTATTTTATTTTATTTATATATTTATGTTCTTGTCTCAGGGCATGGTTGTGTGATAAGGGTTCCAAAACCCAGAGGAAAATTATGTATTTCCGTAACATGCATTCAAGGAAAAAAGCACCTCTCTTCCTAGAACAGTGAAATACTACACTTGTAGAAGTTGATATTAAATATTATTTGAAATATTATTTGAGTTTTGGGGGAAAAAAGGCTTTCTGTTTCAGTGAAGGACACGTTGTGTGTTCTGTATTTATAAAACCACACTTCAGTTCTTTTTTTTTCACTTATTCAAACTAATAAATAATCTAATTACAAAGCTCAAAGCTGATTATTATTTTCTTGCTCCGTCTTGTGAAAAACAGCATTGCCAAAGGTATTGAGTCCGCACCATTTTTTTTTTTTTTTTCACTCCTCCTCCGACGCAGATCTGATCCAGTCTTCTCTGGATGAGCGTCACACCGCGTGAATAAAAGCTCTTATGTGGATTTTTGTTCCTCCAAACCTTTTGGCCAAAACTGGACCACAGAAATAAACCATGCCGTGACTCCTGGAGACGGGAGGGAGGCTCTGAGCCGACGTCCACATCACGTACGATGCCTTCCTCTGCCTCTTTCTCTCAGCGCCTCCATGCCTGCAGAGCACTCAGCATGGCTGACCTGGGGCCTGTTTGTAGTGCTGGTGCAGGTGCTTTCAGGTGTGTGTCTCAGGCTTTCTAATTACCTGATGTGTTTTATATTTGGATCTGAGTGTGTAAGCAATCGAAAAAAAAAAAAAAAAAAAAAAAAACTGTAATAAAAAGGTGGGACATTCTCTCCATTAAAAGTCTTCTCCTGGGAAACAACTGATCTGTGGTCAGTCTGAGTCACTTTACTTTTCCATCTGTGCAGAAAGAGCCAGCATCACCTGACACGATGCACACGCAGACCTGCAACTGGCCAGCAGAGGGCGATATTTGATGGACCTGTAATGTTTTATTTTTTTACATTTGTCCCGGAGCAGGAGGAGTCTGCAGCATCAGGGAAAAGAAAGAAAGAACAATAGAAAGAAAGAAAGAAAAATACAGAGAGATCCAGGCCCTAAAAAAACATTTCATATTCCAACATGAAGACTGTATAGATGAGAAGAATGTGGAATATTATTATGGAGAAGTATTACAGTTTTTTTCAATTGTTCACACACAATTTTGAAAACAGGGCTCCTTTTTTGAACCAAACACCACACCCAATCTGCACAACACCCAGTTTGTTTGCAAAATGAAACATATCAGCCAAAACCATAAACAAATTGATAAAAATCTTATTTTGTTCTCATGTCACTAACACAGTCTTTCAATGATTGTACACTGTTTCAGTCTATTACATACAACTGTAATAAATTCAAAACTCATTTGTAAAAACCCTTTTTTAAGAAATAGTGATGTAATTTATTCAGAAATATTGTTTGAGAGCATGGCTATGGGATAATTTAGATGACAAAAATATACTGACAAACCCAATATATTCTTCATGATTACTTTGAGGTATGCAGAGAAAGTACACAAGTACTATAAACGTACAAAGTACTGCACAACACTGATGCTGCAGACTGAAAGTATTTATTCCTTACCATATACTCAGTTAATGTAACATGTCAATCAACAAGGACAATCAGAAGCAAACAGTGGTTTTGTTCTGTGCAGACAAACAGGACGCTGAGGGAAGCTGCACTGAGAGTTCAGCCAAACCTCAGCACAAACACAGCACACAGTCATTCTTCTTCTGTGTTCAGGTGCTATCACTTCTTCAGGTCCCTCTCTACCTCTTCCTCTACCTCGGCCTCTTCCTCTACCTCCTTCTTCTCCTCTTTGAGCTCTTCCTCTCATTCTCACTCTTCTTCTTCTAACTCCTTGCATTTTTGTTGAAGACAGGTGAACTCACCTGCTGGCTTTTCTACCTACCTGAGTGCTGTGTTTCCAGTTCAGCACCTGTGTGTTTCCACAGCAGGTGGATGTGCTTATCCAGTGTGTTCATCAGTGAGCTCAGTGGCAGGCCAGGGCTTTAGTCCAGTTATTTTATGAAAAAACCTGGGACAAATTGCAAGAGAAAAAAAACTCAACTGATTCTGTATCCTCAGTTTGTCCTGAGTGAGGGAAAAAAGTCCCAAGGAATCCCATTGGTGGAAAGTTTTGAAAATCACCTATTTATGACCACATATTACCAAAAAACACTGTTTTTAACACACAGGGGAAAGGGGGTCAACATTTGACTGTCAGATATCACTATAAAATTCACAAGTTGATTACACACACAAAGACAAGAAAAAAAGTCAATTACAAGTTCTTTGAATTATTCTATTTACACATGCATATCACACATTATCTGATTTGATATGCACTAATAAGGAATATAAGGAATAAATGCCAGAACAGACATTTAAACAGTGAATTAAAAGGTTACTATATATATAGTAACCTTTTAATTCACTGTTATATAGTAACCTTTTAATTCAAGGTTACTATACATATCTATATCTATATCTATCTATATATATATATATATATATATATAGTAACCTTTTAATTCAATGTCTCTTCTGGCATTTATTCCTTATATTCCTTATTAGCACATATCAAATCAGATAGTGTGTGATATGCATGTGTAAACAGAATAATTCAAAGAACTTGTAACTGACTTTTTTTCTTGTCTTTGTGTGTGTTATCAACTTGTGAATTTTTATAGTGATATCTGAAAGTAAAAATTTTAACCCCTTTCCCCTGTGTGTTAAAAACAGTGTTTTTTGGTATTATGTGGTCATATAGAGGGGATTTTCAAAACTTTCTACCAATGGAATTTCTTGGGACTTTTTTTCCCCTCACTCAGGACAAACTGAGGATACAGAATCAGTTGAGTTTGCTTCTCTTGCAATTTGTCCTAGGTTGACCCCAATTTTGGCCTAAAATTACTGGACTACTTTGGAATGAGGAGGAAACAGCCTCACAATCCTTCTCTGTGTCTGAGGGGTGAAAATGTGTTTTTTAGAGTTTTAAATCACTGAGTGAAGCTGAGTCTGTGCTTGTTGCTGTGCACCTCTGCACAGGTGTTTTGCTTCTTGCGTGTAAAGATTTGTTAATTGTGTGAAAATTTTCATTTTAGTGGGTAAACAACCGTAAACAACTGTAAATGCCTCCATTTGCCTTTACTTTGGCTCCATCTGCTGGTGACCCATATTACTGCAGTTTTCCTGTGAGAGCAACTGTGTCACCATATTTCATCTTTTATCAGAAGTTATTTTATCTTTAACAGGACAGGATCTGAGTGTGTGTGAGTGTGTGTTCAGAACACACACCTGTTGCAAAGTGCATGTTCAGATAATGTGAATATGACATTCATACTCAACAAGAGATCAACAGGAGTGTAATCAGCCGTTTGATCCTGTTTCTAATCAAACTTTTTTTTACTTTTCACTCCTTTACTCAGAGATGTTTTTACTTACATGTGTAATTTTTTAAAACAGACGACCTACATGTGTCTGCTATCATAAACCATGTAAAGTTTCTCAACAGAGAAAACAAGTTGTAAGAGGTGAAAGTGAAAGTGGACACTGCCTGACGTGCAGGTGTGGTGCAGGTGAGTCTCAGGTGATTGCAACACGACTATAAAAACAGCATTAAACAAGCAGTTTTCATAGCACGCTGATGATATTTCAGTCACGCAACTGTTTTCACGCTGCTTTCATACTAAGGATCGGATCACGTATAAAACATTATTATTTTATAACAGTTAGCAGATGTTCCAGCTGGTGCATTTGTGTCCTTCCTGTTGGCAAGGACATTGTTTACACCGACACGGTCTGCCGGTCTGATTGGTGGAGGCTGGAAAAACAGTAACCAGCAGCTGGCAGCTCCCGGCTCCTCCTTGCCTTACAACACCTGCACAGTGACACGCCACCATGAGCAATATGCTGTTTTTTTGTTTGTTTGTTTTACCACACTTCATACAGAGACCCTGTCTGGTGACGTCTTCAGGGGCTTTACCTCACACATGACCTGTTTGTTCGGCAATCTTAACCTAGTTAACAAAAACAGGCTGGGAAGTGTTGCTAAACAGTGCCATAAGATCATCAGGGTAAATCTTGGTGATCTTAGCTGGCTCTATCAGCCTAGGTGTGTTCGGGGGCTGAGGCCATCCTGGCAGACCCTCAGCAGCCTCTATACAAAGAGTTTCGGCTCTTGCCATCAGGTAGGAGATGGGCCTTTTCTAGGAAGGCAAAGTCAAATAGATACCTGAAATCGTTTGTACATTCAGCTGTTAAATATTTGTCAAAATGTCACAGCAGCTCTCTCTCCCGTGTCCTGCCTGGTTCCAGTGCCCAAAAAGGCACATCATGTAGCCTTGAATGACTATAGTTGCACTGACCTCGCATATTATGAAGGTGACGGAGAGGCTGGTCTTAACGTACCTCAGACCACAGGTGTGTCCACTGCAATTTGCATATCAACCCCATGTAGGTGTAGATGATGCAATTATCTATATGCTGCAGAGGGCGTAGTCCTCCCTGGACAGACCCAGCACCACAGTGGGGATCATGTTCTTCGATTTTTCAAGTGCCTTCAATACAATCCAGCCCAGTCTGTTAAAGGCCAAACTGGAGAACATGCAGGTGGAGGCTCCTCTGGTCACCTGGATTGGGGACTACTTGACGGGCAGACCGCAGTTCGTCAGACTGCAGAACGGCATGTCTGAACGACTCATCAGCAACATCATCAAGTCTTTTAATGTGTGCAACAGGATGCTCAACATGTTTTACCAGACTGTTGTAGCCAGTACACTCTTTTTTGCTGTGGTGTGCTGGGGTGTGGGCCTCAGGAGAAGGGAGGCAAACAAGCTCAACAAGCTGGTGAAGAAGGCCCAGTCTGTCGTGGGGGTGAAGCTGAGCACTCTGCAGGAGATGACTGAGGACAGAATCCGGGCAAAATTCCTCAGCATCATAGACAACACCCCCCATCCCCTCCATAAAACACTGGACAGTCTCCAGAGTACATTCAGCCACAGATACAGACTCCCCCGTTGTTCAAGAGAGAGATACAGGAAATCATTTATACCCACCGCAACACAGATGTACAGCTCCTCCTACTGACTCATTCACCATAAGCACCTTGAACCCAGCACTTTTTAACTCCTTTTTTTTTTTTTCTAACACTTTTAACCTTTTTGCACACACCTTTTATCAACATATTTATTATCTATTATCACTATGTGTTTTTATGTATTTTACTTGTGTCCCATGATTTGTGTTGTTTTTCTCTCCATTGTCATGTATTTCTTCCCTTTGCTGCTGCTTGTGACATTTTAAATTTCCCCTTGGGGATTAATAAAGTAATCTATCTATCTATCTATCTATTTATCTATCTATCTATCTATCTATCTATCTATCTATCTATCTATCTATCTATCTATCTATCTAAATCAGCTGTGAGACTGCATTCTGTTACGTTCATGATGTGTTAATTGTATTTTATGATTTCTTATTTATTTCATTACTTTATTCTGTGTCCTTTTATTCTACATGTCTGATTGTGCCAACGGCGGCTGTACACCAGATTGCCCTTTGGGGACAATAATGTTTTCAAATCAAATCAAAATCAAATCAAAAATCACATTCCCGGGCACCGACCCTCTCCTCCTTTCTCTCTTTCCTCCGCTGTTTTGTCGCACTCTGGAAAAGCAAACACGGGCAAATTAATGAAGCTGAGTTTGCAAATCGATGCAGTCACAAATGCAACGTGTTAGAAATGAGCCGCCGGTCGGACACACGCTGTGGCGTCCCGTACCGACCCGGACTGACACGTGTGAGGTGAGAACTGATGCTAACTGACGGACAGCAGACACGTGCAGCCGACCGTGTGGCTTTTAGCTCCACAACATACAAACACAAACTAATATTCAAAAAAATACCTGTGGCTCTTTATTTTTGCCGACATTGTGCTTAACCGTTTTTCCGTCCACCGTTTTTCCGTCCACCGTTCCCTGCAGAGCGGACGGATCCTGTTGAAATGTTCCATGCATGTTTGGCACTGAGCCGACCACATGCCAGCGCAAAGATGTCATGATGGTGTTTACGCAGCGAGAGAGAGAACGTGTTAGAACTCATTCGGTTTAAGGCGACCGTCCCCTTGTAGGGAACTGGGAAGCTTTAAGAAACACACTGCAAAAGCTCAAAATCTTACCAAGAACATTTGTCTTATTTCTAGTCAAAATATCTCATTACACTTAAAATAAGACATGATCACCTAAGAAATAACTTGTTTTTAGATAATTTTCACTTGTTTCGAATGAATTTTCACTGGAAAATTTGCTTGTTTCATTGGTAAAATTTGCCAGTGGAAAAAGTGAAAATTCACTTGAAACAAGTGAAAATTGTCTAAAAACAAGTTATTTCTGAGGTGATCATGTCTTATTTTAAGTGTAATGAGATATTTTGACTAGAAATAAGACAAATATTCTTGGTAGGATTTTGAGTTTTTGCAGTGCAGGCTTTGTTCTTCGTCACGCTGCCACCTGAGCTGTGAATGTCCGGGGCCAACGTTTACTGAACGCTTTTGACCCAAAGTGGTAATTCTATTGATCAAAATACATCCTGTTTGAAAAAGACCATTCTTACACAGTCTTACACAAAACTTCACTAGACATTCTTTCCCCAAAACATCTCAAAACCAAACTGATTAGAGCGGAAAATGATATGCAAAGTGTTTACGGCATCATTCCTTTATTCTAGCAGAACTTATTTAATCTGTACGCCGACCCAGAATCCTTTTGAATGATCAATAGTTCCATCACTTGCAATGACTGATATTTAGCTGAAGGGAAATCTGCAGTCAGACATGTCTTTTTCTATTCTCACACATGCACACAAATCCAACTAGAAGTAAAACTAATATTTTCATGTCAAACCCGTATTTTGGTCAAAACAAGCCAAAGTGCTTCAAAAGTCAAAATAGAGGCAGGCTGGCTCAAGATTACAAAAACAGCCCCTCATTCGTTTTAAAGTCCAATTCTCCACTTTTCATTTTGACGTTGCTTTTGGCTCCATAACGAGCTAGCTAGCTAACAACTGAAATCTGCAAAATATCTATTTTTTTTGTCACCAAATCAAAGCCTGAATATTTCTGTGGTGTTCCTCAGGGTCTTGGTGTCGTAATGTGGGATTTTGGAGGGCTTTAACCATTTTTATTAATTCCTCAGGGGTCAGAAATGGTTCAATTTCACACCAAATCAGTGTCATTTGTGCAATAATCCATATTCAATACCATACTTATGTGCAATAACCTATAGTGCAATAACTCCTGTCCATGTTTGCACTTGTACATATATTTTTTCTTTCTTTTTATTCTATATATATTTATATTTATATTTATATTATATTCCTTTCTTTATTTTTCTTAACTAATTACTCTTTTTACTTTACACTTTGAGTGGGAGTTGTTATTGTAACAAAAAGTAATTTCCCCCTGGGGATCAATAAAGTATTCTGATTCTGATTCTGATTCTGATTCTGATAATAAATGGCATCAGCATAAAAATTGCTGAAACAACTTATGACACATAACTGAACATGAGAATGGCTTCATATACTTCTATTATAATGTTCTAACTCTCATACCCTATAAAGAAATACACAAATAATGTTATAATGTTCTGCACTTTTGCACATTGTAGTTTATTCAAACAAAAAGCAAAGTTTAAAGTGGCTAACTTCACAGTAAAAGCGTTGTCTGCTTGTGTATTTACTGTCGTGTGAACTGGAATTAAAAAACAAATGGGAGTGGCTTGAAGAGAAGTTGGGTGGTGATCCATGTAAATAAGACAGATTCAGAGCTGCTGCAAGGTTTGTTTTTTCACTTTGACAGAGCCAGGCTAACGACTCTCATAGACTTCAAGTCTTTATGCTAAGCTAACAGGAAATGCTATCCATAGGAGCTGAACCACTGGACGTCCAGAGGTGGAAATGGTGTCCAACATCTGGACTCAGTCTGGGGAAGCTGGGAAAGAAAAGGGGATTTCACACAAAATGGTGGACTATTCCTTTAATAACTCAGTTTCTTACTAATGTAACTTGTTGTTGTTGTTGGATTTAAGATCTACATTATGTGTTGTGTTAAAATGGATTACACAAAAGGAAAGGAAGCAGGAGGAAAATCTATCTGTTTTCAGGCTGTAACTTCACACACACACACGCATATGCACACTCACACACACACACGCACACATACGCACATGCACACTCACACACACACACACACACAGTGAGGTTTGAAAGCTTCCTCGAGGATCTGTGTCACCCTCCTTCCTTCACTCTGTGAAGCAATGCCTCTGAAATAATGCCTGTAACTAGGAGCCCTCCCCCCTCCACACACACACACACACACACACACACACACACACACACACACACACACACACACACACAGAGGAGCCCTCCCAGAGAGCAGCAGTGATCTGAGGCGCTCAGACGGCGGCGGCAGGACGGAGCAGACGGAGGACGTGAGCGAGGACAGAGGACGAGCACCAGCGGCTGCACAGTGAGTTTGTCTGCGAGGCGTTTTCCTGCCTGGGAAAACCAGGAACTTTCCACGCTTTCACCGCTGCTGCTGCTGATCTCAGCTGCTTTGTAAGAGCAGAAGGAGTGCAGCAGGACTCCTTTCACTGCTCTTAATGAAAACCAGGCTGCAAGTCTCAGAGGGACAGTCAGCCAGCAGCAGAATGTGCATGGCAGCTGCTTTTTTGCATGTCAGTTTTCCTGGGTTTTAAACTAAAACGTCTAATAATAACCATGTTGTGTTGGTGTGCTGTGTGTGCTGTGTGTGTGGCACTGCCAGGGTTGGTAGTTCACTTCCCTGCCAGAGCCTGTTTGTACTTGATGGCTTATTGTGTGCAGACGGGCTGATTGACAGGCACATTCAGGTCCCGATTACATTCACAGCTAATCTGATTGAGATTATCATGACTGCAAGAAATGCCTTTGCTTTTCTGAGGGAAAAGAGCAACTTTTAAAAAAAAAACAAAAAAAAACCCTCAGCAGGGTCACCTCAGGTTTCTGTGAGGCAGAAACTGTAAAAGATCAAGTGACATTCAGACTTCATACCAAAAAATGTGGGGAAAAAAAATTATAATAAAAAAAATAAATAAATAAATAAATAAAATAAAATAAAATAAAATAAAATAAATAAAATAAAATAAAATAAAAGGAAACAATAAATGTACCAAGCAGGGAAATTGTTCCTCATGATAACATAACTAAAACAAACAAACAAATAAAAATAAAAAAATAAAATAAAATAAAACAGAAACATATCAACCAGGGAAATTTCTCTTCAGTGACTCAGAGTTTTTCAGAGTTTTTCAGACTCATGATTTGGGAATAAACCTCGGCACTACGATATGAACATGAACTTTCGGAGCCTTCACACTTTCTTCACTCCAGTTTTCCATCAGCGGAATAAAGTCCTCCACATGAGTTTTCCTAAAAGCAGCAGCACTGTTGGCTTTTCAGGACTTTTTCACACTGAAACGCTCCCTCCTCCTCCTCCTCCTCCTCCTCCTCCTCCTCCTCCGCCAGGGAAAATAGTCCCTAACCGGGGAAACGTTTTGCTTTCCACAGCCAATCATCAGCTGTGTGGTTTCTGAATGTTGAGGACTTTGTTTGCCGCAGAAGCAGAACTTCAACCACAAACTCACATTTTGAATTTTGAAAGATTGAAATATTTGAAAGATTTTGTGAAATATTTAGTTCCCCGGCAGGATCTGAGAAACGTCTGTTTGCCATGGACAACGTGAACAGGCCAAACATTTAAAATCAAAGTTTACCTGTAGCTGCAGCTCCGCCCACTCAGGTTATGATTCTGATCTGGAAGCGTCCAGTCAGCCAATCAGACGCCAGAATACCTCCAAGGTAATGTTGCAGCTCTCGTCATGGTCAACTAACCGCTGCACCTTTTTTTTTTTTAACATATATTTTTAGAAAGCCGGCAGCTTTGGTGTTTCCTGTGATCGATGTGATCTAAAAAAAGAGCAGACTGTCTCATCGCACTGAAGGCCAATCAGTGACGACGGAAGTGGAACCAGAAAGTTCCTTGTTTTTTCTTTGACAAAGTGCTCAGCAGTGGAAATGAGCTGAGAATTAAACCAACAGAGAATTAAAAAAAAAAAGAACAGAAAAACTAATAAATACATAAATAAACATCATTTTCCTGCGGAGCTGCAGAACATTAGGAGACGCTCATGTTTCTTCTCCTCTGGTTGTGTGAGCAGCGAGAACTTCACATCACATGCCTGCTTATCATTATGACTTTATTATAAACACAGCCACAGTCGGCGTACCAGCCGCGGCGAGCACGGTGCAGCACCTACACTCAGAAACATAAAGGTACCAGCTGGAACCTAAAATGGTTCTTCAGATTGATGCCACAGAAGAACCTATTTTTGGTTCCACAAAGAACCTTTTAGCAAGAGGTCCTTTAAAGAGCCATTTGTGCCGATGGTTCTTTAAAGAACCCTGAAAAGGTGGCTCAAAGAACCATACAAAATGGTTCCTTGAGGATCTATAAATGGTTCTTTAAAGAACTTTAGCAAAAACAGTTTCTTTAAAGAACCATTTTCAAGAAAGTTCTTTGTGAACCCAACTGATCATTACCCGTATATTAACCGTTATTAAATGGTTCTTTAGTAGACGGG
The DNA here is from genome assembly GCF_902150065.1 of Myripristis murdjan. NCBI lineage: Eukaryota > Metazoa > Chordata > Actinopteri > Holocentriformes > Holocentridae > Myripristis > Myripristis murdjan. The sequence continues at coordinate 37,340,959 of NC_043993.1, forward strand.
ACGGGACGGGGGGGCGTAGTGGGACGGGACGGGGTGTAGCGGGACGGGACGGGATGGGACGGGACGGGACGGGACGGGACGGGACGGGCCGGGAGGCGATGCTGAAGCCTGCAGAGGTCATTATTTGCAGCGGCTCGTTGCCTGTCTCTCCAGTTGAGTGATTTTTTTTTTTTTTTTGTTAACATTCTTCGGCAGCAGTTTCCTCTCTGCTCTTATCTCTTATCTGTCGGCCGACTCTCCCACAAAAACAAACATGACCCTAAAATAGCCCGCCTTACTTCCCTGCTCGCTCTCCTCTCTCACTTTTCTCTGTTTCTTTCTCTGTCTTTCCGGTCTCAACTCCCATGTTTTGCTTCTCTTCAAACAAGTGACAAATCTGCCGCCGGGATGTTTTATTGGTGCATGCCTCCGACGCGGCACATGTCGGATATAGTCACTATACTGTGTGTTATTCTGTTAAAGGGACATTACACCCCACATGGTAATGGTAGGCAGAAAACCAGAGAGCCATTTCTACACTTAACCAGGATCACTTCTAATACTCCAAGAAAAAACTTCAGAATTTTTGAGATTAGAGTCGTAAATTTACGAGAGAAATACATGTATATTCTCTGAGGTTAAAGTCAGAAATTTATGAGAAAAAAAAAAAAAACTTACAAATTTATGATTAAAAACCTCAAAAATTCAGAGATTATAAAGTCACAAAGTTACAAGAAAAAAAATAACGAAAACTAGTTTGTTTTCCTCCTGTGGGATTCAGTCAAGTCAGGAAATCCTGCTGGTTTGAGCCCAGAATCCCAATCTTCCCCTCAGCATCTGGACTGTTGGAAGAGACGCTGGAAGGGCAAAACAGCATTTTTTTGGATTTGTCCTGAACTGATCTTTGCTTATTGGTGTTTAAATGTCTCATATGTGCGTCGCTTTGGATAAAAATGTCTGCCAAATGTGAATTGTAATTGAAATTTTAGTTGTCAAGGCCAAAACACCCCAACTGAAGCTGCCTCACTGACCATGGAGGCCATGTGCACCTGCGCAGGCCTCGCTCTGCGGATCTACTTTTTTGCACAGCTAGTCTTTTTTTTTTTTTTTCTTAAACTCGAAGTGCGGCTACACGGCTCTCCAACAGGGAAAAACCTGGCTGGCACACAGCGAACCCGCAACACAGACACAGTTCCATAGGAATTAACAGGAATAGACTGGAAATGAGCAAAAGTGCAGGTTAGTCTATAACAGGGGGATTAAATGCTGTTGAATAGAAAACAACCAGGTTTAATGCATGATTTAATGAGGAAAAGGGAATATGTTTATTTTATTCAACATTCATGTTTTTTGTTGTTGTTATTGTTTTTTGTTCAATGATTAAAGTTCTACCAACACATAAATCAAAAAGTCAAAAATGTCATTGTTCAAATTTGTATTAGTTTGCATGCATGTCTGCTTATGACAATACAAAATTTCCAAAATTTCCCAGCTGAACTTCCGATGGAAAGTGTGCGAAAGTTTCTGGAAATTTACCAGAAATTTTCCGCCCCTTTGCAACCCGGTTCACACCTGCCATCAACATGCAGGATGGGTGTTAATGCACCTAAAAACGGGGTCAAACTTTTCCTCTTGCCACCTTGATCCTGCTCAGCATCGCTGGATGCAGCACAGGAGCTCATCCCTAACGAACACTGCAAACACATCTCCATGTTACCAAGTCACTCAGTAGTCCAGACATTTTATGACTCAAGGTCAAACAAATTGCAACAGAAACAAACTCAACTGATTTTGTATCCTCAGTATGTCCTGAGTGAGGGGAAAAAAGCCCCGAAGAATCCCACTGGGGGAAAGTTTCGAAAAAGCCCAAAATATAGCCCATTCAAACGCCTATTACCATTTTTTCTCATGTGAATAGGGTAAAAATTTTTACCTTTAGGTATAACCATGAAAATTGCTGAGTTGATTACTTACATATAGACAAATAAAAAATGTATTGCACGTTTTTTAAAATTGTTTATTGACATGAGCAAATGATGCATATTTGAATCATGTACACGCTAATTTGCATAAATGCTACAACAGATATAAACGTTGGGTATAGCCAGGTGAAAATCTTGTAATCAATCCTGTTGACATATAACAGTCAAATACTAAACATTAAGGTCTGAATGGAACGCATTTAGGCTACCAATGAACATTAAGGAAGAAGGAACTTCAAACCAGTCTTTAGTGATTATCATTGTAGAGATGAGGTTTGGAGTTGGGTCCGTGAGGCTGTTTCTGGGAGATAAGTCTCTAGTGTCTCTAGACTCTAGTGGTGCAGCCACAGTACAGCATTAGCATTGTTCAACCAAGTGCTACCCACAGCAAAATGACTGTTTGATCAAAAAAGCTATACTGTGACGCTCCCTGATCTCAGCAGCAGTCACCTCCTGAAGAAAGGAGCATGTCATAACTGCTCCACTAAGGTGGTAGCAATCTTGAAAAACGTCAGCCATTTTGAAATTTCTAAATGGTTACTTGTCAAGTGACCCATGGAGACAGCTCATCCCAATTTTCATGCTAATATCATAAGAAGACCACTTTATATGCCCTCTGTAGTAAAACTGTGGAGTTTATGCAAATTAGCTCATGTTACTAAACAATTTCAACAAACTTGCAATACATTTTTTTTTGTCTATATGTTAGTAATCAACTCAGCAATGTTCATGGTGATACCTAAAGGTTAAAATTTTTACCCTATTCACATGAGAAAAAAAGTTAATAGGTTTTTGAATGGGCTATATTTTGGTCTTTTTTGAAACTTTCCCCCAGTGGGATTCTTCAGGGTTTTTTTCCCTCACTCAGGACAGACTGAGGATACAAAATCAGTTGAGTTTGCTTCTGTTGCAATTTGTTTCACGTTGACCCCTTATTTGGCTTAAAATTACTGGACTACAGGCTCAAATCCTGTTTTTCTTCCAGTAAAGTCAAAAATCCCCCAGTAGGATGAGATAATCTGAGATAATCCCACTTGTTTCCAACCCTAATTGACTTGTTCCCAGAATTTCCTTGAATCAAGTGTCATTTTCTTGATCCCAGCAGACTGATCTGCCTCATTGTTCCTTGTCTCAACACATTTAGACTCGTTCCCTCAACAGTATGTGTTGGACCACAGAGTGATGATCTGTCACGGCTGTATGAAAGGCACCATTGACTTCAGTGAATTTCATTATAACTTAATGACCTTGTGCCAGTGTGTCTGAGGACTCTGAGGCCGGGGGCTAAATCATTAACTACATGACATTGCTGATTTCCTGGGAAATCTCCTCTAACAAGGAAAACATGAGTGTGGAGTAGAATTACAGGAATTTTCAGCGGGGGTTTTACCACAGCAGCCACTGTGTTGTACACCAGCCCACCACATGACAGGCATGTACATGTGAACCATATGGACACGCACACACTCACACACACACACACACACACACACACACACACAGAGGTGGAAACACTGGCTCCGAGCCTGTTGGAGTTGTTTTGTCTCTGTGTTGCAGTGCTTACAATAGGAAGTGGTGTGTGAGGCCGGGAAGCCTCTGATGTGGGGGTTCGGTCACCAGAGTCGGAGCGACCGGGTTTGACCTCGTGGCCTCAAAGGTCAGCGTGTCAGCATTTCACACAAATAACAGCCTCGTGGTCGAGGAATACACCAACGCTTTCGGCAAAATCCCCTTTTCTGACCGAGACGAGATGTTCACCTCTGAGCCTCTGTGAAGCTTAAAAAACCAGAGGAGAAGTTAACGTGTGGTGGATCTTCCTCTACATTCAGCGGTGCGCGGATTTGGATTTGGGAAAAAAGTGGGTGTGGCTCAAGGTGATTTTTTTTTTTTTTTTTTTTTTTTTGTAAATCTTTAGATTTTAACCACAAAGAAATTCCTGCCTGTTAAAACTCTGTAGGTTTAGGAAAGCCACTCTCACAACTCTGCATTCTGCAAACGAACAGAAATCTCACTGTGAAAAAACCTGTTGGACTTCTGTCTCTGACGCCGCCTGACGTCTCAGTGAACGCCAGTCAGGGCACTTTCCCAGCATGCTTTTGGGCAGTGGATATTTACTGAGCCCACGTCACTGTTATTTGACTCATGTTCCCTGTTCAGTTCTTTAGTTTGTCCTTGTGTTGTTTGTCATGTGCTCTTTGCTGGATCGGACTGGCAATCGGGCAATTCTGGCAAATGCCGGATGGGTACAAGTGGGCCACGGCCTATTTGACGTTGAATCCGCCCTAAATGGTCTAAATGGTCACGTTGTTAATAACCTGCGCAGTTTGAGGCAGCTGCAGGACGTTTCTCAGTCTCTCAGGTAGGTCAGGCTCTTCTACTGTGTTTGCTGCTTTAGGCCGATGTGCTGCTGTTTTCTCAGTGTTATTGCGGCTCAGCTGATTCGTCACTCTGGCTCCGCTCCAGCAGGGGGCAGCACGGTGAGTCTGACTGAGTTTAAAACGTGTCGGCAGCACGAGAGCGTGACTGCGCAGCCCGATGTGTGAGCTGGACGATGGACTGAACAGAGCGCTGCCGTTCATTAATGTCCACATTCAGACCCATTTCCAGATCATCAGTAGGCCAGGCCAACATTCAGGAGAGCTTTTGTCCAGGGTGACAGCTGAGGTCGGTTATTTTGTTGTATGATAACAGCAGTGCATTTTGTCATAGGCTATACACTCCTGATCAAAATCTTAAGACCAGTTGAGAAATTGCAAGAATTTACATTTTGCACTGTTGGATCTTAAGACGGTTCTAAGTAGAGCTTCAAAATGCAAAAAGAAGAAATGGGAGTGAGACAAAAAAAAAATTGAGTAAGAAATTTATTGCGAACAACCTTACTCAACACCCTGAAATAGGCTAGTCATCAGCTGATCAAAAGTTTAAGACCACTGCCTTTAAAAGCCCAAATCTTGGCAAAAATGTGGATTCAGTGTCATTTTCTGTCAGGTATCCACACTGTCATGACCTCCTGATGGCAAAGGCAAAAAAGCTTTCTTGGTAATCACCTCAAAAATTCGTTCGGCATGCTTGATGCTAGTGTTTCCAGGAGGCTAGTGGGAATGTTGCTCCAAGTGGTGAAGAAGCTTCACGGAGGGCATCCACTGTCTGGAACTGGTGTCCATTTCTGTAAACTTCCCTTGCCATCCAATCCCAAATGTTCTCAGTTGGATTTAGATCAGGTGAACACGCAGGATGGTTCAAAAGAGTGAAGTCATTTCTCTGGAAGAAGTCCTTTGTCAGGCGCGCATTGTGAACTGCAGCGTTGTCCTGTTGAAAAACCCAGTCATGACCACACAGACGATGGCCTTCAGTCATGAGGGATGCCCCCTCCAACATCTCCACATAGCCAGCTGCCGTTTGACGCCTCTGCACAACCTGAAGCTCCATTGTTCCACTGAAGGAAAAAGCCCCCCAGATCATGATGGCCCCCCCCTCCACTGTGCCATGTAGAAAACATCTCAGGTGGGATCTCCTTGTCATGCCAGTAACGTTGGAAGCCATCAGGACCATCAAGGTTACGTTTTTTCTCATTAGAGAATAAAACTTTCTTCCACCTTTCAGTGTCCCATGTTTGGTGCTCCAAACTCCAAACGGGCAATTTTGTGCCGTTGAAGGAGACGAGGCCTTTGAAGACGTTTTTTGTTCTTTAAACCCTTCTCTGGCAGATGCCGTCTGATGGTTATGGGACTGCAGCTGGCACCAGTGACGAGCTTAATTTGGGCCGAGGATCGTCCCGTGTCTTGACGGACAGCCAATTGGATCCTGGGCTGGTGACATTTTTTTTGGGTCTACCACTTGACTTTTTTGTTCCATAACCCTCAGGATCTTTTAAGAAGTTAAAAATGACTGTCTGACTGCGTCCAACCTCAGCAGCAATGGCACGCTGTGAGGGCCTTGTTGTTGGGCCTTATGCAGCTCAACAATCCGACTGCGTTCAAAGACAGAAAGCTTTTTTGCCTTTGCCATCAGGAGGTCATGACAGTGTGGATACCTGACAGAAAATGACACTGAATACACATTTTTTTTTGCCAAGATTTGGGCTTTTAAAGGCTGTGGTCTTAAACTTTTGATCAGCTGATGAACAGCCTATTTCAGTTTAATGGTTGTTTGCAATAAATTGCTTACTCAATTTTTTTTTTTGTCTCACTCCCATTTCTTCTTTTTGCATTTTGAAGCTCTACTTAGAACCTTCTTAAGATCCAACAGTGCAAAATGTAAATTCTTGCAATTTCTCAACTGGTCTTAAGATTTTGGTCACAAGTGTATTCATGACATGTGATGTTTTAATATGTGTTTTATTTAAGTTATAGACTGCAGAGTAAATGTGCAGAGAGTTGGGTTATCTGTTGTCAGATGAATAGGTGGCACCTCTCTGGGTGCCCACCCTAACAGCAGGACCCCTGTTGTTATGTTTATGTTATAAATTGCCTGATATTGCTTTATGCAACTGATAAGTGTGTATGTTAGGGAAAAGGGGGCAGGTGGGGGTGGGCGGGTCCGACCGTGGCTCTTTGTGTTGTGTTATTAAGTTTAAACATGGTTTTACATTATTTGTGCACTGTGCCTGTTATTGTCTGTTCTTTTCCATGATGCATTTTGTTTCATAAGACTGGGGTTAATGATTGACTGATTGATCGATTGATTGAAGTCTTTAATGTTCCCGAGGGGCAATTTGATTTACAACAGCTGCTGGCACAATCCATGCACCATAAAAACAATAGTAAGTAAAAAAAGACTAAAGAGAACATAAAATTATAATAGTAATTACAAGTATCTGTTTGACTTGGTCTTCCTAGATAAGGCAAACCTGAGCTGGGTGTGGAGATGGTGACAGAATGGCCTTCGCCCTGCAGGTACACCTGATCTGGTTCCCTGGCTGAGATCCTTGATGTCAGTGATCTTGCGGTACAGTCTGACAGCCTGCCGCTTTGACTGACCTTTTCACAGATTGTGTCTGTGTTAGCCTCAAAGGTCAGCTTGTCATGCAGGATAGTGCCCAAGTGCTTACATCGTCTCCACCGCTAAGCCACTGCTCGCCGTCGGAGGCAGGGCAGTGGCTTGGCGCCCAAAACAGAAGCATGACCATGACCACACCCACAGGAAGTGGTTTATGGACACAGTCAGCGAGAGACTGAGCTGTAATGCAGGGGCGCCGCCAGGAATTTTGGGCCCCATGAAAAAAAAAAAATATATATATTTACTCGATGATGATTTGATAATTTTATATTAGTTTTTACCTGTTTTTTGGGGCCCCTGTCAGGCGAGGGCCCTTGGAATTGTCCTAACATTTCCCCCATATACGGCGCCCCTGCTGTAATATGTCAGAAATCAGATTGAAAAAGCGTTTGGCAGCTTCAGGTCGGTCTGTGCTGCTGCAGAGATCACAGCCTCACGTTCGGCGCTCAGTGAGTCACGTTTACACCAAACTGAGTTAAATCTCCGCTCGGCTTGGCACAGGTGACTGTTGATGAGTGGTGGTGACTGCAGTTTGGTTTGAAGGCGTTTATTATGGTCGATGTTCTGCTGGCTCAGCCTCGGGGCTGTTGTGGGTGTCGGGACGTTTGCTCAGTGCCTGTTAGCGGTCATGTTGGCGTTTCTGTTTGTCGTTTTGATGAGGGGTTTTTACGTGTAAGCTGCTGTGGCCTTTATTTTGACGAAAGGAGGTGAGCTTTTATTTCCGTGGTTTTCAAGATGGGATCCGGGGACCCCGAGGGATGCGTGAGTTTTTTTCTGTTTTCATTCATTTTCTAGAAGCTCCCTTGTAATTTTAACCTTTTTAAATGCTATTTTTTTCTATAATTAATGCTCTGCTGATTTTTCGCTAATTTGTCCCTCACCTCTTCTGGTGTGTTTTTGAAAGAAAAAACAGGGAATTGCCTCAGGTTTCAAAGGGTAAATTCACCACGACACAGAAATACGTAGGAGTGATAATTGTAACAGGATGTTTTAATCTCATTACACTGAACTGATTGAACGAGCATGACACTGAGTCACTTCCTGTCAGAGGTCCAGAGCAGGAAAAAAAATGTGAAACTCCTGCTTTTATTTAATTTTCCATTGGTTTTTATAGTTGACTTGTGGTGATTTGTGATATGAAGCTGGTCTGCTTTCATGTAAGAACTTTTATTTTGAAGTCGTGAGTTATGTAACACAGGGAGTGTGTTATTGTATTTATTTATGTATTTGTTGTCTTTATCCTAGCTGATCTGCCTTATTATTGTTTGCAGAAAAATTCCTGAAACAAGAAAAACTGCTCTGGAAACATGTGGGATTATGGGCAGATTTTATTGTATTTTAGTTTATTTTTTTCCTGTTTAACCCTGACTATGGGACAAAATGACTTGCAGGGATGGAGAGGTTTAAACGTCCTGCCAGCCTTCATTATCAGTTGTCAGGCTGCTGGGAAGGTCTGACGTCCTGCAGCTTAACGAGCTCATTTAGCAAACGTCCTGCCAGCAGTCTGTCTGCCTGCTCACACACACAGCAATAATATAGTAATAACTGCAATAAACTTTATCTGCACAACATGTTACATCAACAGGATAAAATGCAGAGACCAAAGAACAACACCAGTGAAACTACAGCGAGAGAAAAGATCCACATCAAGTCAACTTTATTTGTTGAGCCCACCACATGTTAACTGAAATGCTGTCCAAAGTTAGAATAAGAAGCAAAACTACAACAAAAAATTACAAAAAGAAGAAAAAATAAATAAAATTTTACATAAAATTGGAAAAAAATGACAAACTATAAGCAACATTAAAAATAAAAATGTAAATAAGTAAAACAAACAAAAAAGGATTTTTTATAATCTCTGATCAGAGCTCAGTCTCTGTCCGATTACTGTGTGTTGACTGTGTGTTGACTGTGTGTGTGTGTGTGTGTGTGTGTGTTCTCCAGGTGAAATGGGCGCCAAAGACCCCACCATGACTCGGGACGTCAGCAGATCATCGGGCTGCCGGAGCCCCTTCAACAGCATCAAGGTTCGCTCCACTTTTCTCTCCTCAAGGAAATTCAGAAATCAGAAATCCTTTATTGATCACAGAGCTGCAGATGCTCAAATTTTCAGCAGAAAAATTCAATTATAAGGAATAGAAAGAAATTTGAAATATGAAATAACAATTTTTAAAAAGTATGTAAATTATGTGCATTCAACCTAAATCTATACATTTATTCTGCAAAATATTAAAACAATAAATACAGAATTTAAAAAAATTGAGTACATGTAAAAAAAAAAAAAAAAAAAAAAAAAGTAGGCCTAATTTACCTGAATGAGATTTTTTTTTAAAAATCCTGAGAACACAGACAGAAAAACAGAAGGTGAGACGGATAATAACCTGCTCTGCCTGTCTGTCTGCCTGTCTGTCTGCCTGTCTGTCTCTCAGACAGGCTCATTTGATTAAATTTTAGTGCTGATCTGGGATTTCCACAGTTATTATATTTTTTTGACAATAACTGGCGTGCTGTGTTCAGGTGCCAGTAGGAAAGTCCCAAACCTGGATTTCCATGTTGGTGGATAATTCACGTGACAAACCTGGGAGAGAGAGAAACAAAAGGCAGAGTGTCTGTCGTTGCTTCGTGCAGTAAGACGTGTGTTGGTGTGTGTGTGTGTGTGTGTGTTGGTGTGTGTTACAGTCTAGTTATGTTTGGGTTCGGGTCGGGTTCGGTCACGTTGGTGTGATTTCAGTGAAAACTAACGTAGCTGCTGTGAATGTGAAGGCAACACGAGGCTAATTGAGGTGGTAGATGTGACCTGGTGGAGAAGGACAAGGCTCATCTCATATTTCCAATCAATTAATTGAACATTATAATAGACAGAAATTATATTTGTAAAGTGAATATGTATATAATAGATTAAATGTTGAGGACTTTGAACCAGAAATTCAGTTCCCCTGCAGGATGTGATGAACAGTTTGTTGACGTGGAAAATGTGGGGGCGTCGCAGTGAACGAACCAAACACTCAAAACCACTGGGATGGAGCTTTAATCATTTCATTTTAACCCCTTCAGACCCTGCGTCCATTGGAATGGACATGACATATTTCTGTCTCTAAATCAATAAATACTGGGTAATTGAATGATGTCAGTAATGCTGGTTACTGGTTGGATCCTGATTATCCAATCAAAATCATTTCATGACTTTGACCACGCTCTGAGAGAGTGACAGACATCGGACAAGATAAGCATGGCTGAGCGACTGCAGAGAGGGAGGAGTAAGTGCCCATTTTCAATCAAAAAAATAAATTTATGTTCATGATGGCCAAACAAATTTTCTGTCAGCATAACTGTAACTGTTACAAGTGATAATATTTGAAGTAATTTTGAACATATATCATATGGTTAATTTACAGGATTTTTTCAAAGTCTGATGTCCATTGCAATGGACATCAGGAGTTGGGCGAGTTTAGCCAACACACATATGTTTAGTGTCAGTATATAAAGAAACAAAATATCTATAAGCTTTCCATGGGTAAAGTATGGTGTCACAGTCTAATTATTCATGATTATACATTTTTAGATATATATATATTTTTGTACATAATGTTCTTGTAGAGTATCGAATTGAAGACTTTCATGAATGTCTTGTAAATGGAGAATTATCCAAACTTGACTCCATGAATTCAGGAGATGAGGAGGATGACACCAGGACTGAGATAGGTGATAAGTTTAGAAATTAAGAATGTTTTTAATTTTTCATATGTGTTTTTCATCAATATAATGTCTTATATGTAAGATCTAAATGGAATGCATAACAGTTCAAGAGCGAGAATACATAAAATGAGTAAAAATGTGATAGTTTTGTAATTAGATTCAGAGAGGGACAGTGGAGAGGTTACATGCATGCCAGAAGAACTTGATGTGGCAGAAGAGGTTGAGATAGAGGAGACAGACAGCATAGGGACAGAGGAGGACAGAGGACAAGAGGAGATGACAGTAACCAGTAAGGAAGAAATCAAGTCCCGTGACAGGCTGTTCAATACAATCATTGACACTTCCTTTGAGAATCCTCCAATTCATGAGGATCATCCCATTCCAAGTTAACATGTTATCAGTTCATTAGCCTACTATAAAAACAACATACATCTACTACATACACTATACTCTCTCTCCCTCTCTTCTTGCAGGCTCCGGGCCTGGTGATGGCCTCACTGCTGTTCCCTACTCATGCTGTGATAAACCTATCGTGTTCATGTGCATGTTCAGAACTGTACAAAGACTCAAACATATGCAAACATCCAGTTCCAGATGTTTAGGTCATATCTGATTGATTACTATGTGGAAAAACTCAGCCTTATTGTTCTTACGTTTTTATGACATTTTACGCCCATTGTGTCGTGGCGTCCATTGTAATGGACATGAAAAAATACTATTAAAAACATGAGTTAGCAAAAAAAAAATTTTTTCACTTTGTTTTTATGTTGGAGAGGAGTCAGAATCAGTAAAAAAAAAAATTTTTTGCCCAGCAGAAAAAATGCGGGTCTGAAGGGGTTAAACTAATTTGAAACATTCAAGAGCCCAGAAAAGCAGCTTTTGAACTTGACCCCCAAGTATTCTCAGAGTTTATTTAATTGGTTCATAATCGTTGGTTTTGAAAAGGCTGTAAAATGTTGTCGACCCACAGCGAAGCATGTGAGTTATGAAGATCACCACATCTGCAGTCAGGAGGTTTTCATCAGAAAAGTGACAATATGCCATGAGAGACACACATCACCGTTTTCCCAGCTCTGCTCATGCCTCCCAGCTTCAGTTCTTAGATGATGAGTGTGTTTTTCCATGGAAGATGTTTGATCCTCAGTGTCCAGTCACTGTCCTGGGTGGGAGGGTCACATCTCAGCCAGGCTGATGGCCTGATTTACCATCAAAGAGACAGCTGTCCTTTGGAATTATATCTGTGGGATCAAACCCAGGGACACCATCTGGGGGAATCTGGGAATCTGACACATGATTCGGGTGAATCTGGGAATCTGGTACATCCAGGGGTCTCTGGGAGTCTGGTACACAATCTAGGGGAATCTGGCACATGATCCAGGGGTCTCTGGGAATCTGGCACACCATCTAGGGGAATCTGGCACACGATCCAGCGGTCTCTGTGAAACTGGTACACCATCCGGGGGTGTCTAGGTATCTGGTACACGATCCGGGGGTCTCTGGGAATCTGGCACATGATCCAAGGGTCTCTGGAAATCTGACACATGATCTGGGGGAATCTGGCACACAATCCAGGGGTCTCTGGGAATCTGGCACACGATCCAGGGGTCTCTAGGAATCTGGTACACGATCCAAGGTTGTTTGGGAATCTGGCACACCACCTGGGGGAATCTGGCACACGATCTGGGGGCCTCTGGGAATCTGGTACACGATCCGGGGGTCTCTTGGAATCTGGCACATGATCTGGGGTAATCTGGCAAACAATCTGGGGGGTCTCTGGGAATCTGACACACAATCCAGGAGGAATCTGGCACACGATCCAGGGGTCTCTGGGAATCTGGCACACGATCCGGAGGTCTCTGGGAATCTGACACACAATCCAGGGGGAATCTGGCACACGATCTGGGGGCCTCTGGGAATCTGGTACACCATCTAGGGGAATCTAGCACACGATCTGGGGGTCTCTGGGAATCTGGCACATGATCCGGGGGTCTCTGGGAATCTGACACATGATCTGGTGGTCTCTAGGAATCTGGCACATGATCCAAGGGTCTCTGGGAATCTGGCACACAATCTGGGGGCCTCTGGGAATCTGGTACACGATCCGGGGGTCTCTTGGAATCTGGCACATGATCTGGGGTAATCTGGCAAACAATCTGGGGGGTCTCTGGGAATCTGACACACAATCCAGGAGGAATCTGGCACACGATCCAGGGGTCTCTGGGAATCTGGCACACGATCCGGAGGTCTCTGGGAATCTGACACACAATCCAGGGGGAATCTGGCACACGATCTGGGGGCCTCTGGGAATCTGGTACACCATCTAGGGGAATCTAGCACACGATCTGGGGGTCTCTGGGAATCTGGCACATGATCCGGGGGTCTCTAGGAATCTGGCACACGATCCGGGGGTCTCTGGGAATCTGACACATGATCTGGGAGTCTCTGGGAATCTGGTACACCATCCGGGGGTCTCTTGGAATCTGGCACATGATCCAAGGGTCTCTGGGAATCTGGCACACCATCTGGGAGTCTCTGGGAATCTGGTACACCATCCGGGGGTCTCTTGGAATCTGGTGGTTTAAAATATCCACCAGAATGTGAATGAGCCCGTCTCAGAACGTCTGAGCTTTTAAACTTGACCAGAAAATATGTGAGCGACTTTTAGCTGTTCATCCACATGTTTGTGTTTTTTTTTCCTGGGGTAATAAAATAGCAAATTCAATTCTTCCATAAAAACATCTCCAACGTTTCAAGCTAGTGGAAGTTTACTGCGTTCCACACTTGCAGTGCCAGTCACTCTTCAACAATATGACATTTAATTCTAGTTCCCCTTTTGATTTTACGTATGAGAATGTGTTCTGCCTTGTTTCATCTTTGAGGGGGTTTGTTTGCATGCGCTCGTCAACAGTTCAGTCGCCTCCTTACCTTCTGCTGAGGTTCCTGTAACTGTAAAAATATGAGCAAATCCACATTTCTGACATTAAAGCAAACAACAGCAGGAAGCGTGAAGAAGCCTCGTGAGGCTCGGGCTGACCGGAGGAACCAGCTGCTGTGAAGCTCTCACAGAAAACGGCCGGCAGCTTCAGGTCAGCTCTGATGTGCGAGGAGGCGTCGCTTTCCCCAGGTGCATCCTGGGATTGTTTTCTGTCCTACTTGAGCAGTGCTGTTTCCTGGTGTTCAGATTTCTTTGAAGGGAGGGAGCAACCACTTACATTTACTCCAGTTACTGAGGCAGAGCAGCTTTATGGTCCACGTGTTCATCATGTCAGTGACTTGTTTTCCACCTAGAATATAACAAGCCACTTTGGAGACATTCATTCATTATTAATGAGCTGCTGGCTACTGATTGGCTGGTGGTAGTGGCGGCTAATTGAAAACGCTACATGACATCATCACTCCCCAGGGAGAAGCTCGTTAAACAAGCCAGTAATTTCATGAGTTGTCAATATTAATTTAATAATCAGTTATCAAATATGTTTATTTACTTTGGGTGATATTCATGTTTTCTCCATATTTGGCGCTGTGGAGTTTTTAGCTCCTGATCACAACTGTCATAACCCTCCTCCTACTCCTCTTCTTCTTCCTCTGCTTCTTCATCTCCTTCTTCTGCTCCTTCCACTTCCTCTTTTCTCTTCTTTTGTCTCCTTTGTCATCTTCTTCTTTTTCTTCCACCTCTACTTCTACTACTCTTCTTTGGCTCCTTCCTCTTCTTCATCTTTGTCTTCCTTTTCTCCTCCACGTCCTCCTCCTCCTCCTCCTTCTTCTTCTTCTTCTTCTTCTTCTTCGTGTTCGTCTTCTCCTCCTCCTTCTTCTCCTCCTCTTCCTCCTCTCTCTGCAGTTCTTTGTGTTTTGTCAGAGTTTGCTGCAGTTGGCTCAGCTGCTGGTGTCTGGCTGTCTGAAAAGCTCCATCTCCACCATCGAGAGGCGCTACGGCTTCTCCAGCCAGAAGTCTGGCCTGCTGGCCTCCTTCAACGAGGTCGGTTCATTAAGGAAGATTTTTTTTAATCATACAGCACAATCTGTCTCTTCATAACTTTCTAATCTCAGGAAAGTGGAAGTTAATTTCTTTAATATTTTATCCCGAGCTGACAGCATGAGCATCAGGTTGTTGCAGGTCAGGAATTTACAAGACGGAATTGATGCTAATCTGATTGGCTGTGGTGTGTGTGTGTGTGTGTGTGTGTGTGTGTGTGTGTGTCAGGTGGGGAACGTGGGGCTGATCGTGTTTGTGAGTTTCCTCGGGAGTCGAGTCCACCGGCCACGGTTCATCGGAGGAGGAGCGCTGCTGGCGAGCCTCGCCTCCCTGTTGATGGCACTGACGCACTTCATCAGCGGACCGTACGAATACACCGGCCAAATCAGCTGTGAGTGCACACACACGCACACACACACACACACACACACACACACACACATAAAAATACACACACGTTTGTTCTTGTCTAAAACACACACACACACACACCTGAAGTTCCACTCACCTTGTGTCTCTCCACGTTAAACAGCCGACAGTAACAGCGACCACGGCCTCTGCCAATCAGAGAGAGCCCTCACCGTGCTGTCGTCCAATCAAAGCTGCAGCCAGCAGGAGAGCCCCGCCCAGCGCGGCGTCTACCCTCTGCTGCTGCTGGGTCAGCTGCTGCTGGGCATCGGCACCGTTCCCATCCAGCCTTTCGGCATCTCCTACATCGACGACTACGCCAGCAAGAGGAACTCGCCGCTCTACCTCGGTACTTGGAGAACTCGCCGGCTCGTTGCTGTGTGGTGTCGGGGTTACCGTGTGGTGTCAGGGTTATGGAGCTCACCAGTTTCCCTTCGGCCCGGCCGCCTGAGCAGGTCACAGTCGCGTGGTGACAGAGCATTTTGAAGACCCCTTTAAGAACCAGTGTTTTTCAGAGAGTATCCCACCCAGTCTCATGGCAGGTTGGGAAACAGTCATGAAATTTAATCTACAGATTTGTGTCCATGGACACAAAATGTCCCATAATGTCCATGAGAACACAAACTTTACATTTTCCAATTTGGTTAAGGTTAAGGTTAGGGTTAGGGTTAGGAAAAGGTCATGGTTAACATTAAGAAATGGTAACCCTACCACACAGCAGACTCTGGAACCAAAGTTGTGAAATATACTTCCACATGAAAGTCATGTTGTTTGGCCTGAAAAAAAATCAATTTGTGTCCATCTGCACAAATCTATAGATTCAATTTAGTTACTAGGTCACAAACTACAGTGAGTTAGTGAGGAATACGTCTCTGGACTAAACTGTAAGAGGGAACATCTCTGTGCTCTGCTCGGCCACGCTGAAGAGCAGCAACATCAAGTCGAGCAATTCCTGCTGCATCTTAGTGTTAATGCTGACAGCTAAGTTTTGATTTAGTTTTTAATTTAGATTTTTTAGGTTTGATAGATGAAAACGAAAGCTTTTGTTTTTAATATCAAAAGTAAAGTTTGCACATCAGGAGGGTCAAGAGCTGGGTTTTCATTTGTCTGTCTGCTGTTTTGTGTGACTTGGCACTGGTTCATGTGCACTTCCTGCTGGGAAACTGGACTATCCAGTAAACCTGACACCACACGGACGCGGCACCAGCTTGCCACAAGATCTTCCACACTGTCTGTGCTTCCATTAAGGTTTTGTGCAAATTAAAAGTGAACTTTCAAAAAGTGAACAATGTTCAGGTGTGAATCAACTGCATTTCCATTCACACTGCAAAAAAATCTCCAGGTTACAAACTCAGTCAGTCTCATCTTCAGTGTTGAAATCTTGTTTTTGCTCAAACAAGGTAAAATGGAATGAGACTTGTTTCCAACGCTAATCAACCTGTTTCCATAGTTTTCTTGAATCACGTGTGGTTTTCTTGGTCCTTGTGGGCTGATCTGCCTGATTCTGCTTGGCCTCAACACATGAAACATGCAAAGGGCCGCACTGGAACGCTTCATGTGTTTCTGTCTGCAGGAATCCTGCTAGCAGTGACAACCATCGGCCCGGCCTTTGGCTTCATCATGGGCTTCGTAACGTTGCGATTCTTCGTTGACATCGACAAGGTTTCTAAAGGTGAGCCACCACAATAGACACAGTGTGGATCAGAGAAGAAAAGACCGGACGTTGTTACTCGACATACATTTTTAAAAGTTGCAAAAGTTAGAATCCCAGTCCTGTGATTGAATGCACCACGTGTTCGTGTGAAAGTTATTATTTTTCTGAGAGTAACCACAGTCGAGTACAATTTATTTTGTACTTGCCAAATGACCACAACAAACAGTTCAATGTCTGTTCTACTTCAGTTCAAGTTCAGGTTCCATTCTGCTCTAGGGATGCACCGATCCAATATTAGCATCGATATCAGCACCGATATCAACATTTTACCTGGATCGGGTATCTGTAAAAGCAGCCGATCCATGAGACTGATCCTTCCCCTTTAAATCTTTGCAACATGGGCTATGTCAATCAATCAATCAATCAGTCAATCAGTCAATCAATCAATCTTTATTTATATTGCGTCAAATCACAACAGAAGTTATCTCATGACACTTTACAATCAGAGCAGGTAAAGACCACGCTCTACAAATTATAGTAGAAAAAACAAAGAAACCCAACAGATTCGCTCCTGAGCTCTGGGCGACAGTGGCAAGGTAAAACTCCCCTTTAACGGGAAGAACCCTCAGGTAGAACCAGACTCAGGGCAGCTGGTCATCTACCTCCACCAGCTGGAGAGTCTTTAATGACATGCTGGTACAGCCTGATAATAAGGAGTTATAGTAGTCTAACCTAGAAGAAACAGAGGTGTGGATTAATTTTTCTGCATCACTCTTTTGAGATATTACGCAAGTGAAAAAAGGCAGTTTTAGAGATCTGTTTAATATGGGAGGTAAAGGACAAATCCGCATCGAAAATGACTCCGTGGTTCCTTACCGTGGAGCTGGAGGCCAAAGTAATGCCATCCAGAGTAGCTATGTCATTAGAAACTGATTCCCTAAGGTACTTAGGGCCTTACACGATAACTTCAGTTTTTTCTGAGTTTAATAATAGAAAATTGGTGGCCATCTGGGCCTTTATCTCCTTAAGGCAGGCTTGAAGTTTACTTAGCTGATACGTGCGGATACGTACAACTGAGTATCATCCGCGTAACAGTGGAAATTTACGGAGTGTTTCTATGGAGTGAATATTGCCTAAAGGAAGCATATAGGAGATGAATAAAATAGGACCAAGCACAGAACCCTGAGGAACACCATATTTTACCTTCCCACAGGAGGAGGATTCATTATTAACGTGAACAAACTGATGTCGATCTAATAAATAGGACTTAAACCAGTTTAATGCTGTTCCTTTAATGCCAATTAGGTGCTTTAATCTCTGTAATAGGATATGATGGTCGATAGTATCAAAAGCTGCACTAAGATCCAATAACACAAGTACGGAGAGAAATCCATTATCTGATGCAGTTAGGTGGTCTTTAGTAACTCTAACCAGAGCTGTCTCTGTGCTATGGTGCGCTCTAAATCTTTTTCAGATAGTTCATTTTGCTGTAAGTAGCTACAGAGCTGATTAGCGACTACTTTCTCTAATATCTTTCAGAGAAAAAGGACATTAGATATTGGTCTATAGTTGGCTAAGACATCTGAGTCAAGAGTAGGTTTTTTGAGAAGCGGTTGAATTACAGCAACTTTAAAGCTTTCCGATGTTATTTCCTTGTGTTTTGTCTCCTAATGCTTGACTTTAGTATTTTGATTCCTGGTTTTCCTTTTGCCTGAGATTCTACACTTTTGCCTGGTTTCACTGACCCTCCGTGTATCGACCTTTTTTCGAATAAACCGACTGTCTCAGCTCTGCTTTGTGCGTCCTTTGCCTGTTTGCTCAGTTCTTGACATGTATGTAAAATGAATGTTGGTCGCACTGCCAGACATAACACCACATATTTAACCAAGCACCTCCAGAAACACCACGCAAAGGAGTTCGAGGAGTTCCAGCTGCTGAACAGATCAAAGAGAGCCGCCACTGCTGCTGAGGTTTGTAGCTTCTTAAATCA
The DNA here is from genome assembly GCF_902150065.1 of Myripristis murdjan. Taxonomy (NCBI): domain Eukaryota; kingdom Metazoa; phylum Chordata; class Actinopteri; order Holocentriformes; family Holocentridae; genus Myripristis; species Myripristis murdjan. The sequence goes on from NC_043993.1 coordinate 37,359,639, forward strand.
ACAATATCGGATCGGTATTGGGTATCGACCGATACGTAAAGCCCCAGCATCGGTATCGGCATCGGAACTGAAAAAGTTGGATCAGTGCATCGCTATTCTGCTCCATTCCTGTTTGTAGATGTGTGTACTGAAACATCTACAAATAAATAAGTTGCCCACAATGTAGGTACACTATATTGCCCAAAGTATTGGCTCGTCTGCCCTCACACGCATATGAACGTGAGTGACATCCCATTCTTAAATCAGTTCACGTTCAGGTTCCATTCTGCCCTTTGTCTAGAAATAAATAAGTTGCCCACAATGTAGATGAATGTGGAGCTTTACTTTATTTCACTACTGGATGTCATTCAGCCCAGCGCCCGCCCTGATGTGTCCATCTCTGCACCATCGCAATGCAAATTTTCTCATCGTGTAAATCTGGGCTGTTAATGCGATGAAAAAGCGTTCATGTCGTAGGTGGGGAGGTGAATTCCTCCTCAGATGTTCTCTCACTTCTTCTAGTTAACCAAAAACCCCACAGCACTCTCACTTTCCTGTTACTTTCCAATTCAAACATCCGCTCAGCAGGAACTTTTATTTATTCAGGCACAGCAAATCTCTGCTCACTGCCAGTAATCAGCCTTAGACAACATCAGGATTGTTTCCGGGTTTTGATTCAAAGCAAAATCGTAAAATCTCTCCCTCTCTATCAGTAATGCGTGCTGTTTGGTTTGTCCTGTTTCCTGCTTCAGGGGATCTTTGACCTGCACGGTGTGCAACAGGTGAGAGAAATTTACAGCTTTTCAATCCTCGAATACAGAGGCCAGGTAGAAGCTGTCCCAGGGAGGTCTGGTTGCACTTTGGCAGGCAGCCACTCATTCTGCAGCCCAGTGTCACGGCAAAGCGTGAAATAGAGCCGCCGGGCCGCCGGAGCAAAACAAAACGTGTCTGTGTGACATTGTATGTCACTGATGCATGAAAAGTTGACGTATGAAAGAACAATGTCAGGTGTAAAGGGAGAGATATTACTAATTATTCATATAGCTGTAAAATTACTGCATTAAAATACGGCGTTCCCACACATCCTGGAAAACCTGGAGGGCCTGGAACACCACCACACTGGTCAGAGGGCTCGTGAAAAATCACTCCAGAGGGGGAACATTGAAGGAAAAGGTTTGAGAACCACTGATGTAGGTCATGTCAGTCAGTCAGCAGGTCACTGAGGCCGTGACCATGACGCCAAAAACAACACGCAGGTAGAGCGACAACACCTGGGAGATCAGTTTTCTCCTCGTGGGAACGAAGAAACCGATCCGCCCCGCCTGACTGAAGCCGTGGGATTATCTGGAATGAAAACTGGAAGCCTTTTATCCGAGGCAAGCCTGAACACAGCGCAGAGGTGTGTGTGTGTGTGTTTGTATGTGTGTATTGTAGTGAGTATTTCTGTGGCTGGAGTTGCGCACCTTTTTCTGACACACACAGAAAAATAAAGGTACCAACTGGAACCAAAAATGGTTCTTCGCAGTGATGCCATAGAAGACCCATTTTTGGTTCCACTAAAAACCTTTTGGAAAGAACGCAGGCTCCAGTCACTTCTGCATCTAAGGGTTAAAAGAAATCTCTGAATCAGCCGACTGCATGGCCCCAGAGCCCCGGGGCCCGAGCCGCAAACGCTCCGGCTCCTTTATTTTGAGTCAAACAGACAGAAGACTTTACTCCGCCTGAGGATGTCGAGGTTCGTACTGGCGAGTTCGGCACCGCGAGGTCAGACGTAGAGCAGGGAGAGACACCATGAAGTAAGCAGGCAGCTCTTCAGCTCGGCTCGAAAACACCCTGGGAGCCGAGTGAAGGGATGTGATCACAGCTTCTGGTTCTGCTAAAAAGCCTGAGTGATGGCGGCCGAATGAAATGTGAGCGGCGTCATGCGAGCGTGGGTCAGCTCGGGTTTCCAGGGTTTCCGACTGCCACGCTCCTGTGAGTCAGCTCTCCCTGGAGACACAACACTCAGCCCTGCGACGCTGCTTCAGGGTGACTCATGAGCACATAATGTGTTGGCATGGCCGACCTCCAGCTCCTGCACGCTTCCCAGACAGCAACAGTTGATGAATCAACACTGATTTATGGTCAAAAATGTTGATTTCTGGTTGACTTTTGGTTAGGGTTAAAGATCGATGGTGGATCAACCACTGAGAAGATGAAAGGTTGAAAAGATATCGCTGAATCAACATTGTGTTATGGTTGAATTTAATGATTGAATGGACAACACTGAATCAGTGTTGAGTGTGTATTGTAAATAGCTTTGAGCAAGACACTCCTCACTGTGTGTGTGAATGGGTGAATGTGAGGCAAACGTTGTAAAGCGCTGTGATTGGTCAGCAGACTAGGAAAGTGCTGTAGAAATGCAGTCCATTTACGTTTTGATCAGCTGAGATGTACATGTAGATTACTATCAGATGATGGTCGAATCCTATTGATTCAGTAACATTGTTTCAATGTATTATCAACTAAATTTTCAATGTACATTCCCATGTAGATGATGGTTGAAGCAACACTGATTCAGTGTCAGCTGTGGTTGAAAATCCAACATTGATTCAACGTCAAACCTCAGGGACACTTTCTGTATAATTTCAATGTCGGGCTTCAACGTGGATTCAATATTTCTGCCTGGACACATTTCAACATTGTTTCAATCACATTTATTATATTCATATTGATGCCTCTGGATTTAGGATGGGAGCTCAGAGAAGCTCCTGCAGGTGGAAGGTGGAGGTGGACCAGGACTGTAGTCCAGGTGTCGTACAGCTGTGGACCACAGCGTCACAGGGTCAAGGTGTTTCAGGTGAACATGATGGTAACAGTACGTCCTCTGTGCTCTGTGCTGTTCTCAGATCAGATCGACCTGCGGCAGGACGACCTGCGCTGGGTGGGCGCCTGGTGGCTCGGCTTCCTGGTGGCTTCCTGCTTCCTGTTCCTCACCGCGCTGCCGTACCTCTTCTTCCCCAAAAACATGCCCAAAGAGGTGATGTCCCGAACCCGAACCCGTCCTCCACCCGCAGGACACAAAACACACAAACACAAAGACACCTGAGCAAACTGACTCGATGTCTTTCCAAAAAAAATAAATAAATAAATAAATCATTGGGGGGAAAATGGACAACACAGAAAGAAATGAGCAGACGAACTGGTAATTATTATTTTTTTTAAAAAAACTTGCAAAATTTGGATATTATTAAGTCACAAAGAAAAAAAAATGTACAAAAAAAATTTAATTACTAATGATCTGGATGTTATTTAACAGAAAGAAAGAAAGGAAAAACAGGAAGAAAATGACCTGATAATAAGACAGAGAGATAAAATTATGAGAAAATTATAAAAAATATGGATTTTTTTTTTTACATATAATTTTCAGGATTTTTTTTTTTTTGGTTGCTTAATTTCTGATCATTTCCTTGGTTTTGTTCTTGTTTTTTTTTTTTTTTTTATCTAAAAAATCACAAGAAAATGACCTTAAAATTGTAAAAGAAAGGAAGAAAAAATATAATAGTATTAGAAAAGTATTAAAAACTAGGGAAAAATGTGCAAACACTATATTTATAATTATTATAATCATATATTTAAAATAATGTTTTTTTTGGCTAATTTCTGGTTAAGGTTATGGTTTTTTTGACAATGGTTTTTAATTTTTAATTTTTTTTAAAAAAACAATAAGTAATTTTTATGTTTTTGTTGACAGCATTTATAAAAAAAAATTAACTTTATGTTTATATAGTTACTTTTTGTCATTTAAATATTTTTATTTTAGGATGGGGAATTATTATTATAATTATTTCTTTATTTCAAGCGCTAAACACTATATTTTCCAACAAAGCAGAAGGCTCTTAGTGGCTCTTAGAAGGTGCTTAGACACGACAAACAGCTGCTCACATCTGGAGAACCAGATGTGAGCTTTTTGAAGAACCGTTTGAGAACTTTCTGTTCCTGTGAGTTCAGAGTTTATCAAAGAAAAACGTAAATAAAGTGAATGAAGGTTTTGATGAAAGTCGAGCTGCAGTGAAGCTGCAAGAGCTGAACTCTGCTCACGGTTTATGGTGCCAAGGATTTCTCAACACTGACAAGTGACTCCCACGCAAATACACACACACACACACACACACACACACACACACACACACACACACACACACACTCACCCACACACACACACACACACACACACACACACACACACACACACACACATACTTGTGAATTCCTGGCAAGTTGTCCATCAGAGACTCGTTCCAACTTTCAGTTTGAACTCACTCGACACACTTCCAGTGAAAGTCCCAGCTCTGCTCCAGTGTTACATCACCAGCACACACACACACACACACACACACACACACACACACACACACACACACAGTGCAGCACAGCCTTTCAGACATTACCTTTTCTGGTCATTTTTGGATCATTTCTTGCTAATTTACTCCCTACCTTTTTCACATGTCGGAAAGAAATGAAGTGATCAGCGGCCTGAGGGCTTTTGGATGTGAAAGTTGACTAACCTGCAGGGTCATGAATGCCTCATCGGCTGCCAGGCGCTGTCATGTGAAGCCGAGGCCGGGCCTTCAGTTCACTTCAGTTCAGAATCCTTTATAGTCCCAGAGGGCAATTCATTTCCACAGCCTATCCCATTCATGTAAAACAAAAAAAAAGAAAATAGGTACAGTACAGAGACATCAACATCACAGTACACCCGCGCCAACGATGCAAACCATGCAAACCATGCAAAAAAGAAAATTCACGAAAAAGCACACGATCAGGTTGGCGAACGATTCGAGCTCAGGTCGCTCAGGTGGGCTCCTGGGATCTCGGAGCAGACCTCGACAATGTCGTACAGCGAATTTTTGTCTTGAAAAGGTCAAAAGGCTCTTAGTAAAAGTTGAGTTCTGAGGACTGGGGAGATCCTGAATAGAATAGAATAGAATAGAATGCTTTATTTGTCATGCATGTTACCATACAACGAAATTTCATGTACTCGTAAAAAGACGTCCCATGCACACATGACATACGTACAGACTCACACATTCACATACTGAACCGGTAAAAGTGCTCATAGTCATGAACTTAAATCTAAAATATAGTTCCTCAATCTGGAGGTGCGGCCTTCCAGGGCCCTGAAGCGTCTTCCAGAGGGCAGCAGAGTGAACAGGTGTTGAAGGGGGAGGGTCCTGTCTTTAGCAGTCCTGCTAGCTCTGCTGTGGCAGCGTGACCTGTAGATGTCCTCCGGGGGAGGGGGGGGGGGGGGCGTGCTGACTGCCCTCTGGAGAGCTGCCTTATCTGCTACGGAACAGTTAGCGTACCAGGCTGTGCCACCAGAGACTGTATCTGCTCAGGAAGCTGAGATCGTGTTGAGGTTCTCCTGACCTTCTGCCAGTCCTCCATCGAGAACATTTTTATTCAGCCTTGGACGCACTTCTTCACCATCTCCAAGGTCTGCTCTAAGATCATTGGACGCCCTGTCAGAGCTCTGTCTAACTTCTGTGATCAACAAACAACCTGCACTGCCCACAGGATCCCACATGACCCCTCCCACACTCGCAGAGGCGTCAAACAGCAGCTGGCTATGTGGAGATGTTGCAGGGGGCATCCCTCATGACTGAAGGCCATCGTCTGTGTGGTCATGACTGGGTTTTTCAACAGAACAACGCTGCAGTTCACAATGCCCGCCTGACACAGGACTTCTTCCAGAGAAATAACATCACTCTTTTGTACCATCCTGCGTGTTCCCCTGATCTAAATCCAACTGAGAACATTTGGGGTTGGATGGCAAGTGAAGTTTACAGAAATGGACACCAGTTCCAGACAGTGGATGCCCTCCGTGAAGCTTCTTCACCACCTGGAGCAACATTCCCACTAGCCTCCTGGAAACACAGCATGCCGAAACGAATTTTTGAGATTGATTGATTGATTTGATTTATTGGTCCCCAAAGGGAGATTTGTCTTCACCGACTGTACATGACAAGAGAGTTTCACATCACAAACGTACAACAGCAGTAACAGTACCACATAACGTAAGGTACCTGTACCTGCGCCCTGAGGGTAGTGGGGTGATGAATTGGTGCAGTGGGTGGGAAATGTCCTGTGCTATGGTGTTTGCTAGGCGGGAGATGGACTTATTGTTTAGTTCTGTGAGGTTGGGTGTGGGAAGACCAATGATTTTGGCAGCTGTGTTTGTGATGCGTGTGAGTTTGGCCCGATTTTGTGACAGAAAGCATGGTGAAGAAACATGTGGAACAGTACAGGAGGATGGGTTGAATGATGCTTTGATAGAGTAACAACAGGAGGTGGGGTGCGACATATAGTCCTTTGAGTTTGCGGATGGCTGACAGTCTTTGTTGGCTTCTTTTTTGAATGTCCGTGGTGTGCTGATCAAAGGTGAGTTTATTGTCCAGAGTTATTCCCAGATATTTGAAAG
>NC_043993.1:37371077-37401077 GCF_902150065.1 Myripristis murdjan
AGAAAAAAAACAAGACTGCTCTGCTGCTGGCCTATGTATTTTTAATAAAGTGTTGGATTATTATGGAGTTAAAGTATGGTTTGCTGTGTGATATCTGATACATTGCTTAATATTCAATCAATAATAATGACTTAGGAAGAACAAAGATTCAAACAAAGCCTTTATAGTGTTTATTTATTCCCAATAAATAAGACGTGCAGAGTCCCGCTGGCCCTGAGGACAAGAGGTGAGTCGGAAACTCAGAGTGATGTTATGGAGGCTCAGGGGTTAGAATAAAATCTCTAATTTATACAGAGCTTTACTGAATCCCCAAAGACACTTTACAACAGAGAAGTAGAGAACAGAGAAATGAATAGCCTACTTTTATGTTTTATGAACAACTGAACATTTGAAGCTGCCTTTCGCCAACTGCAAAAACTCAAAATCTTACCAAGATTATTTGTCTTATTTCAAGTCAAAAATGTTTTATTCCTAGTCAAAATATCTCATTACACTTAAAATAAGACATGATCACCTCAGAAGTAAATTGTTTTTAGACAATTTTCACTTGAAACAAGTGAAAATTTGCTTGTTTCATTGGCAAAATTTGCCAGTGGAAAAAGTGAAAATTCACTTGAAATAAGTGAAAATTAGCTAGAAACAAGAACAAATTTTGCCTTGAAATAAGACAAATAATCTTGGTAAGATTTTGGGTTTTTGCAGTGTGGCCTACGTCCGTTCTCTCACTGCTACTAGAATTTGAGCCACCGGCGCTGCTAAATAAAGGCGAATTTGGCGTTTTTTTTTTTCCGGGCTTTATCGGGCTGTCGGGCCTAAAGTTCGGCTAATTACCACAGCACCGAGCCGCTCAAACGACCCGACTCTCCGGTCAGGAGGCCGGCCCCTCGCACTGCGGCGGCGATGACATCACTTCCTGCGTTTCAGTAAAGGTCCAGCGGTGCAGACGGGACACGACTGGGTCAGGAGGCAGACTGCTGGCTGTCAGCTTCACTTCTGCTTTGACTCTTTCAGACAGCTGAGCAACATGTCTGTACACACACACACACACACACACACACACACACACACACACACACACACACACACACACAGACTCTTTCATAACAGTGCTGATATCTGTGGAAGTGGTCTTGACTGGAAACAGGTGTAGGGTTTCACCACGTCAAAACGAAACCAGTGCAGATGCCAAGTGGTGTGTTCATGTAAGCTCTGGGACGCCGCTCGCTCAGACTGACTCACTGATCAGCTATCAGTGTGTGTGTGTGTGTGTGTGTGTGTGTGGTGTTTATCATCAGCAGTTCGTGGGAATATCCACTGCGAGCACAGCCATCGATCATGTCTGGAAGCTGCCATTCCTTGGAATCAGGCTCATCCAGACACACACTCCCGACCCTGTTCACTCCTCTGTGATTTTCCACAGCATTTTGTGATCAGAGATCAGAGCCCAGCAGCTAAACCTGCAGCACAGATGACGTCTGGGATTGTAGTGTTGTGGTCAAGACCGCACCAACCGAGTCCGAGACGAGACCAAGACCATAAATATCAAAGAAAAACCATAAGAACACAGAACAAAATGACAGGAAATTTGTTGTTTGACTTCTTGTAAAAAGTACGCCATCATACTTTTTCAAACTGCATTGACCTGACAGGCAATGAGAAATATGTCATTTCATAAAGAAAGATTAAAAGAAAAAGGAATAAAACCTAAATTAAATGAACCAAGTGACCAGTTTTCTTAACACCTTCAACTTGACTCATTTCAAGCAATTAAGGCTTTTTTGTTTACATCTTGATGTAAGATGTTAATCTGGATTTGTCAGGTGAATATGGCGTATAATGAGTGGAGAGAGATGAATCCACCTTCATGTGGGGTCACTCAAAGTCTGTGTGACACCAGCAGGGCAGCAGCTGCACTTTTCTCTTTTCTTATCACACACCTCTTATCACAGAGCCTGGTGTCGACCGGTCTTTCTTTCTTTCTTTCTTTCTTTCTTTCTTTCTTTAGCCTTTATTTGTTAGAGAGGGACAGTGTACATTAATAAACATTTTAAAAGACAGTAAAATGTAAATGCACCCAATTATAGCCAAAAGGCTAATTTCCATTGGTAGTCCCCCAGCCAGAAGGATTATGGCTATACCTAAAAGCAACAGATTACAGTAGCAATATTCACAATCCTATTATCAGTAACAAGAATAACAACAACAACAACAACAACAACAACAACAACAACAACAACAACAACAACAACGCTGCAAGTAAAATTCAGATGAGGCCATGTGCTACAGAGGGCTCAGGTTCAGAGGTTAGTGTTGACAAGCTTGGTTTTCGATCAGCCATTTTTGTAATTTGACTTTAAAAGAGCTGTATGTGAGGGACTCCCTTCTGCTTTGCGGTATCGTGTTCCAGTCTTTGCCTGCCCTACAAGAGAAAACCGATTGTCCAAATGAGGTTTTCCTGAGTGGTATTTCACAGTCCCCTCTGGCCGCCCCTCTGGTGCTGCTTGTTGCAGGTGATCTAAACTGAATAAGGCTGCAAAGTGGAGGCGGAGCTAGGTTGTTTATACATGAGGCAACAATTTTTGAAAAAGACAAGATTGTTCCAGTAGCCCGTATTTATTGAGGATTGTGCAGTGATGGAAGGATCTTGGTTTTTTATCCAAGATTTTGAGAGCTTGCTTGTATAGTGATATTAATGGATTTAGAGTAAATATTGAAATGAAATTGAAATTGTAATAATTGAAAAGAAATCCCGAGTCCGCCCAGTCTGAGACCGAGACGAGACCGAGTGAAAATGTCTTTGATTCTGAGATGAGACCCAGACCCTCAAAAAGTGGCCTACAGCAGCTCTACAACACTAGACTGTAACGAGTGAACTCCAACATGTCACTAAAGACTGTCTCTGTCTCTGTCTCTGTCTGCCTCTGTCTCTGTCTGTCTCTGTCTCTGTCTGTCTCTGTCTCTGTCTCACAGAACTACACAGATTGCCGCTGTGTCTGGGGCGGCGGCGGCGGCTTCGCCACGCCCGGGACGTGCGGCGGCGGCTGCTCCCACCTGCTGCTGCCCTTCATGGTGCTGTCGGCGCTCACCTGCCTGATCGCCTCCGTGTCCCAGACGCCCTCCTACATGATGATCCTCAGGTACTGATGACATGATGAGGACCTGCTCTGACACCAAGTACAAGAACAAAAACACCTCCGAATTTTTTTTACCACATCATTTGATGCTGGGAAAATTCCCGAAAATTCCCACTCCACGGATTCATGTTTTTTCCCTGGTGGGTAAACAACGAGCTGCAGCGTTCCAGGGTCACGATGTTTTACAGATACAGTGTTGTTTTAGGGCGGACTGTCCCTTTAATCAGATGAGTGTGTCATGCTGTCGCTGTTGTTCTTGTGCAGGACGGTGCCTCCAGAGGACAAGTCCTTCGCAGTGGGAGTTCAGTACATGCTGTTCAGAGTCCTGGGTGAGTCGGCATGACACACACACACACACACACACACACACACACACACACACACACACACACACACACACACACACACACACACACACAATAGTTCATCTCATCTTATAATCAAACCACTAAACCAGATATTTCTCCAGCTGTAATCTCTCAGAGGCATCCACAGACCTTTGTGACCAGTGTGTGTGTGTGTGTGTGCGTGTGTGTGTGTGTGTGTGTGTGTGTGTGTGTGTCTGCAGCGTTCATGCCCTGTCCCGTGCTGTACGGCAGCGCCATCGACAGCAGTTGCATCCTGTGGGGCTCCAAGTGCGGCAAGAAGACTTCCTGTCTCTACTACAACATGGACCAGTTCAGACAGAGGTGGGTCACACACACACACACACACACGCACACACACACACACACACACACACACACACACACACATACATGCTTGTGCTGCCGAGGCTGTCCCGCCCAGTTTCCAGCTGCTGAGGGCCCAGAGAATCCCTGACCCAGCTCTGAGACGGAGCTAAGGCTAGTGGGCGGGGCTTGTCTGACTGTGGGCGGGGCTTCCCCGGCTGTGGGCGGGGCTTGCCTGGCTGTGGGCCTGAGATGTGTGTCCGAATCCGATCTGAGCCCCAGATGTTGCTCGCCCTCCCTCTCCAGGTTTACCGGCTGAAATAACCTACGTGATGCCTTCAGTGTCGTCACGTAAACACCAGCACTGTTTAGGAAGCTGCCCAGAACAGACAGCAGGCCCATTATTTTTATTTTACACTAGAGTTTCACTAAAATAATGTCGACGTGACTTAATTTTAGTCCGAACCCTGTAGCCACGCTCTCGTGTGGGGAAATTCTTGCTGCTTTAACCTGTCAGAGGGATTTTCATGTTGTAGCTCTGACTGCCTCATGTCCTGTTGGCTAGTTAAAACTCTCCGTTTGAAGTTTTGCATGGAAGCACTCAGCCTGCAAAGTAACACGTAACAACTAAATGGAGAGCAGGAGAAGCAGAAAGCCTGACTGAATGAAACAGGAAACAGCTGACGTGAGTCCATCTGTCTGTCTGCAGGTTTCTGGGTCTGCAGGCCATCTTCATCTGCGGCGCTCTGCTCTGCTTCGTGCTGGCCGTGGTCGTCCTGCGCCGCCACCCGCCCGCTCGGGACGCGGCGGCGGGGCGAGGGGCGGGATACGAGCTGGTGAACGGGCAGAAGAGTCCGGACTGCTCTCCCAGCAAGGAGCCGCGGCGAATCACCACCTGAGGAAAACAAAACGACAAGAAACAGAAAAAAAAAAACAGAGAGAGGCTGCGAGGACGAGCGAGGAAGAGAGACTGACGATTAAGAGAGAGAGAGAGAGTTAGAGTTTGTCGAGCGGCTCAGAGACACACACGTGTGTGTGTGTGTGTGTGTGTGTGTGTGTGTGTGTGTGGCTTTCCCCTGATATGTGATGAGAAGAAGCTGCCAGTTCACATAAACTTCACCTACACATAATCTTTTAACTCTTAACAGCTGTTTCTATGGGACTTGACACTGTTCTGACCTCCAGGGAGTCACGAGCTGCGTTTCTCTTCAGGTTCTGCAGCAAACCTTTGAAAAATTGATAATATTAAAATGTAAATCGGCTGCATTTCCACTCAGTGAACACAGCTTGACATGAGGTTCAGACTCTGTGGTGTTTAAAAGTTGACCGAGCTTCTCACAACATGCTGCCATCAGTAAAATAGTTTTTTTTATTTTGGCATGTAATCTTGCTGTGCTTGTTTTGGCTGATATGTTAATGAGAGGAGAAACAGCCAATCACAGACCGGCGCCAATCATCAGAACAAACGCATCATTCCATCTGCTACCTAATCATTTATTCACAAACTGTTTCCATCGCAGTTTTTCAACGACCAAGTTTATAAAAACATCCACCTAAAGTGAATGTAAAAGCTTTTATGCATTTTTTTTTTCTTTTGTATTTGCGTGTTCCCATTCACCTTTTTACAATTTGAAATATCAAATTGGGTAAAAAGTGTTCTGATGGCGACACAGCTGGTGGTGTATATAATCTGTTCAGACGCACATCCTCATATTCTGCTCTATAATCTGTATAATTCTGGGCCAAAATGTATGGTTTTCAAGCTGTGTAAGACAGTATAAGTTGTTTTTTTTAATATATTTTTTATATATATTTTTGCCTTTGCTAGACAAGGAGAGAGAGACAAGCAAAACTGAGAGAGAGATGACAATTCTTTGACATCCTGTGGCTCAAACCCAGGATGTTTGTTTTCGTGGTCCTCACCTGAGTTTTAGGTAAAAATGTTGTTGCCTTAAGAAAGTGGACAAGAAGTGACACATTTTGGTTTTATTTTCATTTATTTGCATACTGAAAAAGAACAGTGGACAATAAGTAAACAATTATTTGTTAAAATTACACAAGCACAAAGTATTTTTAGGGGATGTTGAGAGCAAAGAGCCCATAGAAAGCTTGTCAGGTCTCTCCACACCGACTCAACAACACATAATGTGATGTAATGTGCACACACTGTCACACAGGTGCAATACTGTGTCTGAGATTTAGGCATCAAACCCAAAAGCACAGGCAAGAAACAATTTCACTTCAGACATAATGGCATTACATAGACGTAACATTAAATTAAAAATAACAGAGGCTCCGAGATCGATCCTTGTGGAACACCACAGGTGATCCTTAGAGGAAGACAATTTACTCCATTTACAGAAACCTTGTGACTTCTGTGCCTCAAATATCAAGAGAACCACTCTCATTCAAGACACTGATGTTTTTCACTTTGACTGGTAGAATTCTGGAAATCAGTCAGTCTAAAAATCAGTTCAGTGTTCTATTCCTTAGCCTTATGCGATTCTTCACTGAGGTATGAGAGCACAGTACACGTGGATTGTGCTTTGCTGAAATCATATTGGTGCTCAAATAACAAATTCTCATTTGCTAAATAATCAGTCAACTTTTTGTGGACTGAGTTTTACACTTTTCTGAAAACACAGGATTAGGCCTATAGTTCGATTTAAAGGGGAAATTCTGCTGCATTGATGCTGTGAGTGTTTTTCTTGTACAGTTTTTTTTCCCACTGTGAACAGCCAATAGTAGCAGTTTTTCACAGTTACCTGCATTCTGTTTCAAAGAAAAATCCTCCATGAAAAGTAGAGTGAAAAGTCGGCTCTGAACCCAGAGAGGGGGACTGACGCGTTGCAGACGTTGTTTCAGGGACACTGTTCTGTTTCATAAAGCTGTGGATCGACAGATCTGTTGTGAAATGATGCTGCTGCTGCTGCTGCTGCTTGAAAATCTTCAAAATATGAACTAGTCTCTGTCTAGCCTGGTTGTTGTGTATCTGGTAACACGCACAAACCTCCATATCAAGTATCTACAAAGCTAACCATGATGGCACAATATATCTGCTTTAGCTGCATTGAAATAAAAAGCTCCGCTGCTGGAAAAACCACACAACTGCATTTTTTTAACCTGTACATTTAGATGATGGATTATGTTGGGTGTTTGTCATGATTTGTACACGGGTGGGAGTTCTATTTACTCACATTACTGTAATGGAATAGGTTTGTGTACTTTGTGTACTCAGAGTAGTAATTGTGTTTTTGCTGCAGTTTTTTACTCGACTCAAACAATCACTCAGCCACTCACCATGTTAACACAACACACTGCTGGCCTGAAATGCTACTAGCGGAAATGCTAATCCCTTGCCTAGCAGGCGAATGGGAACGCATCCCGCCCTGTGAACATCACCAGAAAAACATGACTCTTTGGCTCCACCCACTGATGTTTAATTCAACCAATCAGATTGTTTCTGCCTCCAACAGGTGTTTCTGTGTGATGTATGTGTGTTTCAGCAGACTGAGTGAGCTCAGGTTAATAAAATAAATACTGTGCAGACACTGCAGGCCTCCTACTTCTGTTCTTATGTTTTATTCAAATAAAAAACTGAAAAATGAGTAAACGGCTCGTTCACTCTGTATTTCCAGGTTAAATCTTTCAAAAGAAACTTAAACAGCAGCAAGAGGGCCTAACTGGCTTCCTACGGCTCATCGATGCACTCCTAACTCTGCTTTGATTGAAGTATTGATTGACTGATTGATTGATTGATTGACTGGAATTGTTAACTGACACAGGATACAGCAGTGTGAGGCTGTGTGTTCGTGTCGGGAAGGATTTCTTTGGTTTGGCAGGACAACAAGACGCTCACTGGTCAAGCTCAACAATTTTTCAAACAGAGGCCTGTATCACGAAGAAGGCTCAGTTTTCCCTGGATCTCTCAGACCTAACCGGCTACACTGATCGAGATCATGGTGATCGGGGATAACCGGTGTCACGACACTGGTTATCAACTCGCTCACTCGATCCAGGTTTGCCTCATCAGGAGCCGTGAATGCGCATGTATAAGGGGCGGAGTCTGAGGCAGCCGACCAATCACAAACATGAGCGACAAGGAAAAACGCACAGCGTGTTTCACGGCTGAGGAGCAGCGTGTTATACTGGGAAAGTATGAGGAGGGAAAACAACATTTACACACTAAATCGAACACCATGGCTGCTGCAAAGAGAAGGTGGAATGCATGGCAATGTAGCGATTGCCGAGTTACACATCAATGGCTCAAGTCAACATCTGACGCTGAAACCCATGAACTCACTGCACAGATGTGCTGCGTGTGTGACAGGTAGTGCTGAATTCCTCCAGGTGTGACTCCTCAGGGGTTAAAAGGACGTGGGAGCGAGTAAAAACACAAAAAACACAACACAAGAACATCATTGCATTTGGTAAGTTTGCCTTTTTATTATAGCCTGTTATACAGGCTGTAATAAAATAAAGCGGACGCCAAAATTCAGTCCCGTCAGTGCATCAGGTTGACAGCCTGAATAAAATCAGACTCTGAGCTGCGTTAGAACGTTAGGAACAAAAGTCAAATCTAAACGCCTCTGGAATGAAGGACAAATGATCCTTTTTCACATTTGCATCAGCGAGCTGTCAATCAGGCCCATTCTCTCTCCCAGGAATAATTTTTCCCCAAAAAATATATAGAGCTAATTAATTGTGCCATTTTAAATGTCGCTAAAATGTTGTGAAACGCCTCTAAAATACTTTGAATGATCAGATGTCCTGTAATGATCAGATGTCCTGTAATGATCAGATGTCCTGTAGTGATCAGACGTCCTGTAATGATCAGATGTCCTGTAATGATCAGATGTCCTGTAATGGTCTCTCCTGTGTTCCTCTCCTGCAGAGTGTCAGCTCTGTACAGCAGCAGCTGGTAGCCTGAAGCTGCTGAACATCAGCATCACAGCCTCTCTCTCACAGAGAGTCACACAGGAAAATCCTCTCCTCATCTGGACTCGTTGTTCAAGGGGATCCTCAGTGATTGGACAGGCCACATTTTGGCAAACAGCTGATTGGCCAGGGGGCGGAGCTTTACGTAGGATTCAGTCCTGTCCAGGACAGGTTTCCGGTCCCGATCAGAGGTGAACCAGCTTTGTGATACAGAAAATCCGGAGTTGAGCCTGAAGTTATCTTGCTATCGTCTTAATCCCACTTCGTGATACAGGCCTCTGGACATAAAAAATACAAACAAACAAACAAACAAACATGAGTCAGGAAGCGGTGACCAGGCGATAACGATACTGATCGCTAACGTGAGCGACAGTGACAGTGCAAAGAGAAACTGCTCCATAAAAGCCAAAGGATGTTTCTGAAGTTTGCTGATTAGCTTCACTAGAAAAAAAAAAGAAAAAAGAAAAAAGAAAACAGCATTTGAAGAGTCTCAACTCTTTCTGTTTTTTCTTGTTTGTTGTTGTTGTGATCACAGTGATGTCAGTCAGATTTGGTCAGAGCTCTGGAATCTTAAATGATCCGTCGCAGCCTCTCTCAGGTCGTGAACTTGGTAATTATGACGGGTTATTCCGGGTTAAAGTCCACATGGGGTGTTCTTGCTGATCAGTGCACGCTAACATAAATCCTGAATGTGATAAACAGAGAAACCACACGCCTGTTCCTGCAGACGCCTGAACCTCCTGCACCCAGGCAAGCCCAGACAACACCCACCTCTGTGTGTGTGTGTGTGTGTGTGTGTGTGTGTGTGTGTGTGTGTGTGTGTGTTTACTCTGCAAGATGGCACAAGGAAAACATTCCTTTCCAGACGTTAAAATTCCTGAATCTTTCCATATCTGATTTGAACTCGCCCGTCATGTTGGTTGTTTTTCAGTCTGACATCCTGATGATGGGATGAACTCTGGGAAGATGCCAGAATTCCAGAAAATGATTCATTTGGAAATTTCTCTGGTGTTTCCTGACTTTCACAGAAATCTGATCACATTCCCCAATTTTCCCTGCCTGGAAAACTTGTCTTGAAAAATCCTTGATGGGAACCTAAAAATTGCCCTCATTATATTGTTTCTTTCTCACGGTACGAAGGTTGTTTTTTTTTTTTAACTTCTTTCGCAACCGCCATGCAGGCAGCTTCTGAGGAGACGATGTAGAAATACCTGACTCGTTGTTCTGACAGGTGATTGGCTCATTTGCTTGTTGTGTATCAATGTTATCAAGGTTTGTGTGCGTGCGTGTGTGTGTGTGTGTGTGTGTGTGCGTGTGTGTTTGTGTGTGAGAGACCACTGTGTGAATAAACACTCCCTTACTGCATTTTTTTTGGTCACAACAGCATGCGGCTCGCTGTATTGCTCTCTTGCAGCAGACGCACCTGTATCAAACACACCTGTAATAAAGTATCAAACACACCTGTAATAAAGTATCAAACACGCCTGTAATAAAGTATCAAACACGCCTGTAATAAAGTATCAAACACGCCTGTAATAAAGTATCAAACACGCCTGTAATAAAGTATCAAACACGCCTGTAATAAAGTATCAAACACGCCTGTAATAAAGTATCAAACACACCTGTAATAAAGTATCAAACACGCCTGTAATAAAGTATCAAACACAGCTGTAATAAAGTATCAAACACGCCTGTAATAAAGTATCAAACACACCTGTAATAAAGTATCAAACACACCTGTAATAAAGTATCAAACACGCCTGTAATAAAGTATCAAACACGCCTGTAATAAAGTATCAAACACACCTGTAATAAAGTATCAAACACGCCTGTAATAAAGTATCAAACACAGCTGTAATAAACCGTAACGTTTTTCTTTTTACGGACAATTTTAGAAAACAAAATGTTTTACCTTCTTGACAGTTTCAGCGTGAATCTTCCACCTTCATCAGAAGCGTCACCAGAATGTTAGATGGTGACGTGCCTTATCAGCTGGTGTTACGGAGGAAACTGTCAAGAAGGTAAAACATTTTGTTTTCTAAAATTGTCCGTAAAAAGAAAAACGTTACGGTAATTTTACTTAGGACATAATGAACCTACACCACAGATGTAATAAAGTATCAAACACAGCTGTAATAAAGTATCAAACAGCTGTAATAAAGTATCAAACACAGCTGTAATAAAGTATCAAACAACTGTAATAAAGTATCAAACACAGCTGTAATAAAGTATCAAACAACTGTAATAAAGTATCAAACACAGCTGTAATAAAGTATCAAACAGCTGTAATAAAGTATCAAACAGCTGTAATAAAGTATCAAACACAGCTGTAATAAAGTATCAAACAACTGTAATAAAGTATCAAACAACTGTAATAAAGTATCAAACACAGCTGTAATAAAGTATCAAACAACTGTAATAAAGTATCAAACACAGCTGTAATAAAGTATCAAACACAGCTGTAATAAAGTATCAAACAGCTGTAATAAAGTATCAAACAACTGTAATAAAGTATCAAACACAGCTGTAATAAAGTATCAAACAACTGTAATAAAGTATCAAACACAGCTGTAATAAAGTATCAAACAGCTGTAATAAAGTATCAAACACAGCGGTAATATAGTATCAAGCACAGCTGTAATAAAGTATCAAACAGCTGTAATAAAGTATCAAACACAGCGGTAATATAGTATCAAGCACAGCTGTAATAAAGTATCAAACAGCTGTATGAAACTGTTAAAGGGGATGCACAGCATCATGTTTTCCAGTGTAAAGCGATGAGTCGTGCTGAGTCATGTTGAGTCCTTTTGAGTCGTGATGATTCGTGCTGAGTTGCGTTGAATTGTGATGATTTGTGTAGAGTCGTGTTGAGTCGTGCTGAGTCGTGATGATTCATGTTAAGTCGTGCTGAGTCGTGCTGAGTCATGCTGAGTTCTTTTGAGTCGAGTTGAGTCGTGCTGAGTCGTGATGATTCGTGTTGAGTCGTGTTGAGTCGTGCTGAGTTGTGATGATTCGTGTTGAGTTGTGTTGAGTCGTGCTGAGTCGTGATGATTCGTGTTGAGCTGTGATGAGTCGTGCTGAGTCGTGATGATTCGTGTTGAGTCGTGTTGAGTCGTGCTGAGTTGTGATGATTCGTGTTGAGTTGTATTGAGCTGTGATGAGTCGTGCTGAGTCGTGATGATTCGTGTTGAGTCGTGCTGAGTAGTGATGATTCGTGTTGAGTCATCTTGAGTCATGCTGAGTCGTGATGATTCGTGTTCAGTCGTGTTGAGTCGTGCTGAGTCGTGATGATTCATGTTGAGTCATGTTGAGTCGTGTTGAGTCGTGCTGAGTCGCGTTGAGTCGTGCTGAGTCGTGTTGACTTGTTTGGAGTCGTGCTGAGTCCTTCTTCGTGTTGAGTTGTGATGATTTATGTTGAGTCGTGTTGAGTCGTGATGAGTCATGCTGAGTTCTTCTGAGTTGTGTTGAATCGTGCTGAGTCATGATGATTCATGTTGAGTCGTGCTGAGTCGTAATGATTCGTGTTGAGTTGTGTTGAGTCGTGATGATTCGTGTTGAGTCGTGCTGAGTAGTTATTATTCGTGTTGAGTCGTGATGAGTCATGTTGAGTCATGCTGAGTCGTGATGATTTGTGTTGAGTCGTGTTGAGTCGTGTTGAGTCGTGCTGAGTCGTGATGATTCGTGTTGAGACGTGCTAAGTAGTGATTATTCGTGTTGAGTCATGCTGAGTCATGATGAGTTGTGTAAAGTTGTGCTGAGTCGTGTTGAGTCGTGCTGAGTCGTGATGAGTTGTGATGATTTATGTTGAGTCGTGCTGAGTCGTGTTGAGTCGTGCTGAGTCGTGCTGAGTCGTGTTGAGTCCTTTTGAGTCATGCTGATTTTTTTGAGTTGTGTTGAGTCCTTTTGAGTCATGTTGAGTCGTGCTGAGTCATATTGAGTCGTGCTGAGTCGTGCTGAGTCGTGTTTAGTCGTGTTGAGTCATGCTAAGTTGTGTTGATTCAGACTGAGTCGGGGGTGTCGAGCAGGTGAAGGTAAAATGTCATGTTTCATTGCTTCCTCCTCTGTGCTCCGGCTTGCAGCTCCTGGTTCTGGTTGGGAGCTTCCTGGTTCTGGTTCTGGTTCTGGTTCTGGTTGGGAGCTTCGTGGTTCTGGATGCCGGCGTTCTCTCCTGAATGAAGGGTTCTTCCTGGCCACTGCCACCCTGTGCTGCTCTTGGGGGAGATTTTGGTTCTTGGATTTGGCCGATATCTGTTGGGTTTCTGTAAAGTGCCTTGAGGTAACTTTTGTTATGATTCGACGCTTTTCAAATAAACTTGAATTGAAATGAACTGAATTGAACGGCTTTACTCTGCTTGTTGGTCGATAAAAACCTCACATGTCTCACTTTGGATTGGAGCTTCTGCCAAATGTGATGTGGAACTGAGCTGGATCAGACGTGTTGTAGCTGCAGCTCTGGATGACGATGACGACGGTGATGATGATGATGATGATGATGATGATGATTATGATGATGATGATTAACCTGAAGTTATCTCAGGTCAGCAGGTCAGAGGCTTTCTTAACATCCACGTCAATTTGTTTGTTATTTTGTTCTCCATAAGGATCCTCATTAGCTGACATCTTGACTGCACACACACACACACACACACACACACACACACACACACACAACACTTCCTCTATTATAGTAACAGACTGACCCATGGTCTCATTGTGAAACAGTGCTAAAGACAAAAACCTGCTGTTTCCCTTGTGTGTGTGTGTGTGTGTGTGTGTGTGTGTGTGCTACATTCCTTCCTGTCAGAGATATGTGACCTCTGACCTCAGAGTCCACTCAGCCGCTGAGAACGGACTCTGTTTCACTCTCTTCTCTCACGGCGTCGGAGGAGAGAGTCACTTTGGTTTTCTTTGTTTTTATTTATTGGTTTGTCAATAAGTGACTGTAACATGTGGAGAGCAGATGACATCAGAGCCCCGCCCTTTAACAAGCACTTAACCCTTTGAAACCTGGATGGACGTCAGAGTTTTTTAAAGAGTTCTTCTTCTTCTTCTTCTTTTTTTTAAAGAGTTCTTCTTTAAAAACGTTTTAAAGTTATTTGTACTTTTTGTGTATTGTTGTATATTGTATACAGGTTGTTCATTGTATATAGGGATGTCATATATTCTTTCTATTTTATCTTTATTTTTATTTTATTTTATTTTATTTTTTATTATTATTATCGTTATTATTATTATTATTTTTTTTTTTTATTATTATTATTTTTACTTGCACAGTGCTGGAGTTGTTGCAATTACATTTCACTGCTGCTGTACCTGTACATTCATGCATGTGACGAATAAATCTTCAATCTTGAATCTCGAATCTTGAAGTCACATATTTATAAAGTTAGAACAAAGAGTAAATCGGCTTTTAGAGCCTTGAGTCCCGATGTGGCGCTGCTCGGTGTGAAATGCATCCTGGGATACTGAGCAGCCGCCGTCAGTGTGAACGGGCTGTGACAGCAGAGTGCTGAGTCGGCAGGATGGAGGACAGGCTGCACGAGCTGAACTACAGCACAATGGATGGTGGGTGAAACTGAACGTTGGCGTCAGACGGACGGAGCGTCAACGAGTCGGACGCATCTGTCCATCACAGGCTCCGGGCCCTCTGATTGGCCGGCGGTGTCCCAGTCAGGTTTAATCCAAATCTGTACTCACGTCTGCGTTTTGGTTTCCCTCCTCTGCTCTTCTCTGGCGTTTTGTTATCGTATCCTGCTGTTTTCAGTTCACCATCTGTTCTTTTTTCTCTCTTATTTTGACAAAAGCCCCTCCAGTCTCCCGCTGCTCAGTTTGTCTGTATGCAACACATCGGTCCCATAAGATTACATGAGATTAACATAAGATTAAGTAAAAAAACTGACAGTGATGGGCATCTGTGATCAGACACGCTGGAATTCAAAAGTGCAAAGCTCAACATGAAAAAAAAAACCTGTTTCCTGCTGCTAATAAACAGGTGAGCTGAAAGTGGAGGCAAAGTGCGAGTGCAGTGCCAAATATTTCAAATTCAAGACACAGCAGCTCAAGATAAAGTGACAACCACAGATTGAATAAAGGAAAAAAAACATTTTAAAAAAAGTATAAACAGCAATGAAAATCTATTAAAAAAAAAAAAATTAAAAAAAACAATAAACAGTTGATAAAGTTACAGGAGGACCTTCAAAAGTACAAACTTGTAAACTTTATGAATGAATGAATGAGTTTTACTTTGTTGTTGCTACATGGAGATGAAAACCTGACCGAGGCAGTTTGATGAGTGTTCAGCGCCTCCTGGTGGAGAAAAGACAGCAGTGCATGGTGTACTGCAGCGGTTTTCAAATTGGGCTCCGGGGGCCTCCAGGGGCCCCTGAGGCAGCCTCCAGGGGCCCCTCGGTTTAGAGTTCACGTCTGACATCCAAACTATTTAACCCTTTGACTCCTGAAACACTTCACTTTCCTTTTTCTTCCCAGAAAATTGAAGAAAGAACGTCAGCAGATTAGTGCCATTGTAGGGAGGAAAAAGAAATTACAGAGCCAGGGGAGGTCGGGGTAATATAGTGATAACAAAAGACTCCAAATTTCCGATATTAAACTTATAAAATTTATGAGAAAAAAAACTCATTCTATTCAAGATTCCATTGAGATTAAACTGGTAAATTTGCAAGAAAAAAACAGGGACTTGGGCCGATTCAGAAGAAAACAATCTGCTGATTCTGGGTCAGATCAGCAGGATCTCCTTGTTCCTGAATCCCATGTCAGAGTAGAATCTGCTGAGGGGATCAGCTGCAGGCCTGAGACACGGCCAGCAGGGGGCAGCACAGGTGGAGGTTCGGCCAGCAGGGGGCAGCACAGGTGGAGCCACGCACAGAGGAGGAGGAGGGAAACTAGTTTTTTTTTCTCATAAATGTATGACTTTAGTCGTGGAAAGGAGAGAGCGACTACAGCTGGAAGACACACACACACACACACACACACACACACACACACGTTTGTTTAGATGGAGCTGAAGTTGTTTATCTGTGTCGTGGTGTGGGCCGTGTTCATCCAACTCACCACCGTCATCATTCATCATCATTACATTTTCCTTCCTGCACTTTCTCATGTCTGTCAGCACTGTTTGCCAATGGAAACACACACACACACACACACACACACACACACACACAGGCATGCACGTGCACACACACACACACACACACACACAAACTCACAGGCTTGCACACACACACACACACACACACACACACACACACAAACTCACAGGCTTGCACACACACACGCACACACACACACACACACTCACAGGCACGCGTACACACACACACACACACACACACACACACACACACACAGGCATGCATACACACACACACACACACACACACACACACACACACACACACACACAGGCATGCATACACACACACACACACACACACACACAGGCATGCACAAACACACACACACACGCAGGCATGCATACACACACACACACACACTCACAGGCACGCACACACACACACACACACACAGGCATGCACGTGCATACACACACACACACACACACTCACAGGCTTGCACACACACACACACACACACACACACACACAGCTCCTTGTTCCGGGAAGTGTTACATCAACCACAGGAATTTCTTGACCATGTGGAAAACTGAAACTAGAACCACATGTGCGCACACACACACACACACACACACACACACACACACACACTCTCACACACACACAGAGACACACACACACACTCTCACACACATAGAGACACACACAGTTGCAGAATGCACATTACATTACAAATGCAGAGACACAGACTCATGGAACAGAGACATGCTGAGGAGCAGAGACATGCTGAGGAGCGGTGGTGGTTCGGCCTCAGCAGGACACGTCGCTGCTGATTGGCTCTCACATCACGTTGTATGTTGTGCTCACTTGCATTTTATTAAACTTTGAATTTATTTACATTTATTAACCTGTAAACGTCTCTTGTTGTGTTGCAGGCCTGGGTCACTGACAGAGACTGAAAGATGACAAATAATATTTTCCAATTAGCGCCACTGTCGGGGGAAGAAGCGAGAAAAAACAATCCATGAGAAAAAATCTTCAACATTCTGAGACGTAGATCAAATCACAAATTTAAAGATTTCAGAAAAATAATTATCACCTCACTTTGATCTGTGTTGTTTTCTTCTGAACAGGCTGAGGTCACAGCAGTTTGAAATGGCTTTGAAATTTAAAAAAAAAAAAAATTTCTGATTCTGTTTCACTCTGTGACTCAACAGCCTGTGAGATTTTGGCACAAGAAGCTTCAAAAAGGTTCCTCCTCTGTGGAACAGGAATATGTTTTCCCTTAATGCTCATCTGCCCGGTAGATTTTGAGATTTGAAATTTGATATTTCTACCTGATGGTGCAAGGCAAAAGGAGACGCACTCAGCAAAACAGAGAGGAATCTTCCCTTAGGGAGAATGAACTCACCAAACACCATGCTGTTAATTAGATTTAGTGATATCTTGTGTGCAAAAGTGATGTTTTGGCCTGATGGTGGCGCTACAGAAAGTTCACACAGTCACCAGCGTTGACAGGGTTCATCCTCTGCGGAGCATGAATGTGCTCACCAAATGTCATGGCATCCTGCAGATCGAGAAATATTAAATTCAACATTTTGGCCAGAGGCAAAATGACCTGTCAATCCGTCCTTTACATTTAGGCATACAGTATGTTATGTACAAGTCAGATATTTTGCCTGAGGGTGGCGCTAGAGGAAAGGTGATGAGGTCACCACAATCACAAGGAACCTTCCTTTGGGGAGCATGAACACACTAGGGATGTACCCGAACCCGAATACGATATTCGGAAGTACACAAATAACGCTTTGCTCCCGAATAGTTTTTCTGTCTCTTCATTATTCCGGAGCTTTTTTCTAAAGAAAAAAAAATGTTTGGATGCGTGTTTTGAGCCTGATTTTAAGCCAATTCCAAGAGATTAAAACAAAACGTAACAAAAAACATGTTGGTGCGTGTTTTCAGTCAATCACATCCATCTGAGACACTGCCACTCTTTGGTTTTGGTGTTCAGTCCCTTACGTCCTCACAGAGGAGCAGCAGCACAGAACACAGCAGCAGCACTGCAGCAACACAAAAAGCATTTTGTCAAAGACAATAACGGGAAAAGAAGCGGCTATAAAATGGTGGATACATTTTTTTGAGTGTCACGACCCTCGTGAAACGACTGCCCCGGCCGGTACCGCGCCCACCTGGTCAGGTCTGCCGGATCTGACAGGTGCGCGGCGCACACAGACTGCCATATATACCTTTCATTATAAATCAACTTTTGTTCATACACGGCTGCAGCAGCACAACGGACACTGACACTGACAACATGGTTATTATTGACTGCACAATGCAGCCATTCGCCGGTAATCGCAGCATCAGGCGAGCCTACCTACTGGCTTACATATGCAAGTACAGTACAGGTGTATTTGCTTAGACCCCCAATATTAGACGAGGGCGTTTTTTCAGGTTGTATTCAATGGAAAAAATATCGTCTTATATTCGGATGAATACAGTATTTTATTCCCGTTCTAGTTAGCCGAGAGCTAAACCGGAAGTTAGCCGGCTACCTTCGCGGAAGTCTCTAGTGCGCCGACTTCCGGTTTCTTCCCGAATCCGAATAACGAATCCTAAGTTTTTTTTTAAAAGCCCGAATCCGAACCTGAATACAAATAGTGCAATGGCTGTACACCCCTAGTACGCACACACCAAATATCATGCTAAAAACAGTTAGATTTGGTCATATCATGTGTGCATAGCTGATATTGTGGCCTGAAGGTGATGCAAGAGAGAGAAGGGTCAAGAGGTCACCCAAACTGACAGGGATCATCCTTTTGGGAGCTGGAATGTGCTTTCCAAATTTCACAGTGATCTGAAGAACTGAAGGACGGGCCGACACGTCCTCCTGGTGGGATTAAACCACCAAAGTGGCAGTCTGTTATTTTGCAACAAACTCTGCAACAAACTCAAGAGAACAGAGGACATTCGTTCTTTTCATAGTCACGTTTATTTCTTTCAGAACAAATGACATTGTTTGGTTTCTTTTATTTTTTTTTAAAAAAGTATTTTATATTTTGCTTTGGTGAGCAGAATATTGTCAATGTCTTAGAGAATCCGATTAGACAAACATGATCATATTAAATCTGTTTCAACATGAAAAAAATCCTCTCAGGTAAAATTACAGGAGAGAAGTCAGACTGTGTGGCCCGATGTGGAGCAAAATCAAATATCCTCGTCTGGCTGCTCATATGTGCCTGGAAAACACCTGCATTCCCTCCTAGGACCTGCTAAGAGTGTGTGTGTGTGTGTGTGTGTGTCTACATCCTCAGGTCTGTGGGGTTGAGCACCCTGCCGATGAGCAGCAGCGCCCCCGACGCCTCGTCCCGGATCAGGAAGACGAAGGGGCGGGTCACGCGGTACGACAGGTTGCTGGGTGACGTGGCGACGCTGGCGTACTGGTTTCCCTCGGGCGCCATCTCCATCATGACCTTGTGGTAGACGCTGCTGAGCTTGGCGGGCTGAGCCGTGATCTTCTCCAGCTCCGTCTCAGCCAGCCAATCAGAGAGCCCTGCGGAGGAGAGAGGAGGATGTGGCATCACCACCAGCACCAGATTAGTGGTTGAAGGGGTTTTAAATGTTGAAGGCCTGCAGGGTTAGATCTACCTGGTGTTATTATCTTGTGTTAGCCTACAGCTCATATATGGTCATGCCTGAGTTTACTGGTGGTTTCCTTTGTGGGTGGAATTTAAAATGTGTTAAATTAGTAGGATTACTCTTAAGCAGAGAGGAAGTCAGGTCTTAGGGAGCGGTTCCCCTGCGCTCCACACCTCCGATCAAGAGCTAAAGCTGTTTTCTACAGCATCGACTGGGACTCCCTGGAATATCTGCTGGTGAGATAGAGGCTTTTTTTGTTTGACTTCCTTTTTTTTTTTTTTGCAATGCATTGCTGTTTTGAGTTATATTTTTGGATTTTGAAAGGGATTTTTGCCTAATATAAAAGATTTTTGAGTTGGACACAAATAGTTAAGATTTTTTTATGGACATATGGACATTCTCAGAAACCCTGAGAAATTATTTAAGTGCATGCTGTTCTCATTTATCGAATAAGCTTGTTTATAGAAAGCTCATTTTTTTTGACTCTGCACAATTTTTTTACTCTCTTCAGTTTTGAGAGTCAACATATGATTTAGTTTTCTTAACCTAATGCTGACAGTCAACCAATTTACAATAGTGTCCGAAATTTTTGTTTAACTAGGCTTTTAATATAAGGCTGATTGTTAAAAGGGGATGTGAGGATGAAGAGGAACGACACTGCACTCTGTGACCAGCGCTCAAACATGATGAAATAGTGGGCGGGGCTCTGTCTGGTCAACCTGGTCCAACCCGATCCATCATCCACTATTTTTTAACATGATTTTTTTCAGTTAGTGATCAGTTAGTGTAGAAAAAAAATAAATCCAGCATTACATAAAAATAGAACAACACGAGCACAAGGGATACTTTAAATGGGAAAAAAAATTAGACATTTAATGTTCTTGGTTTTCCATTTATAATATTTTGTAATCAATTAAAAAAGGGATGCAGTTATAATTTGAAGGCTTTGGAGATTTCTTAAGACCATTTACATTTCTGAATATAAATCTTTCCTGATAAAGTAACAAGAAAATCAGACTCTGACTGACTTTGACCAGTGATGATACAGGTTATTTCCATTCCAGTATGTTTTTAACTATTCTCTGACTGGTCTAAAGGGGGCACTGCAACATCTGTTCACTTGTTTGTGATTGGCTGAAGGGATGTATGTATTTCTCATGTACCAATAACTGATGTGCTGGTTTTGTGTGAATATCTCTGTACCGAGGGAATCTGAGGAGGTTTTAGTGTTTAGGTTAGGTTAAATTAGGTAGAAATAAGGAACTGTTTTGTAATGTATGGTTGTTATTTAATGTTCGGGCCCCTTTTCATAAGCTACTGATAGCTTCTGGGGAGTCCCATTTTATAAAACGTATCTTGATTGTAAATTGTATTTGTATTATAAATGATTTGTAAATAAACTTGTAAACTTAAACTTAAATTTAAACTATGCTTGCATCATTCGTAATGGACAACATGTTCACGTATTCATTACAACAGCTATTTTGTAATGTTTCAGCCTTGGATTGTCACAGGAGGAGGCAAATGTCCATCTATACACGTTCAGTGACATCACTTCCTGGCAAGAAGGTTTTCAGCCTCTTAGGATGACAGAAGTAAAAATAAAATCACGATGCTGATGATGATGCTACATACTAAATCCCAGTCTAGATAATGTGAGCTTCCGCCCCTCCAGTGGACAAGGTTTGCTTAAATTAAAAGGAAAGTATAGAGAGCTATCATCTGCAAACAGTGATATAGCAGCGCATGGAACTTGAAGCCAAAAATATGTGACTCTGATGGGTTTTTTTTTTTTTCAGTTTTAACAGAAAATGGATGTAAGTGTTGAAAGATGAAAACAGACAAAACAAAACTGAAGAAGCGAGTAGCAGAGGGCAGGTGGGAGGTCTGCTCACCCAGGTCGGGCAGCAGCGGCAGCAGGTCGGTGGAGTAGCTGAACTTCAGGACGGGCAGCGTGAGGGACACCTGGGCGGGGTGGAGCGTGGAGGTGAGGTCCTGGACGAACTCGGCGGTCAGGCTCTCCTCCAGCAGGGTCATGTTGCTGGTGACGTCATCGGGGAGGAAGACGAACATGCTGACGTCGTCCTGCATCTGGATCTGAGCAATCTGAGGACGGCAGGGACCGACGGAGACGGTTACCATGTTTAAAAAAGTATTTTCTAATCCTCATGTCTTTTAAAACACGCTATCAATACTACACGGTTTCATAATACTACTTTTATTTTGAAAGCGTGTATTAAGGCATGTAAGCAACGCCCTGGTTCAGTTTCATACAGTTACATACATTTATGACCCTTAGGCTCGTTACATAGGCAGGTGAGTCACCTGGTGACTGCAGGTCGATTCTGACGGGAAACAGTGGAGTGAGTGGAGTTTAACAGGGTTTTAAAATACTGTAGATTACTTCATTTTTCATTTTGCAAAATTAAATGGAATGGCTATGGCTACGATTTTAAAATGTCTTGGTGTGTTTTCACTAAAAGGAGTTTTGTGAACAAGATGTTGTGGAATAATTCTGCCATTTGTTTACACAGAAACAAATTACAATATGCTGGTACTGAAATGCTGCAGGTGTCTCAGGAAACAGGAAGTGATGCCTCAGCAGCTGCTGACAGTTTGGGGTGTTTGTCTTTCATGCCGAGGACCAAACACCTCACCGTGCAGCCCAGGTCCGGGTCCACCCCCATCTTCACTGGGTAGTTGTCCTCTTGCATCATGGGAACGCGAGCAGGTGCTTTGCCGTCCAGCTGGAAGTCGCCCTTCGCTCCACTCTGACCGAAACGCGTCACCCACTTCCCTGTGAACAGACATTTCACAGCAAGCTCACATCACGCCGCAGCGCCTGACAGGAAACAGCGCCACCTGGACTGTACTGCCTCTACTGCAGTACTGAACTGCCTGTACTGCAGTACTGAACTGCTTGTACTGCAGTAATACTGCCTGTACAGCAGTACTGTATGTCCTGTACAGTACTGTATGGCCTGTACTGCAGTAATGTACTGCCTGTACTGCAGTACTGAACTGCCTGTACTGCAGTACTGAACTGCCTGTACTGCAGTAATGTACTGCCTGTACTGCAGTAATGTACTGCCTGTACTGCAGTACTGTCCTGCAGTGCGTGTTGCCTCTAGGTTCCGGTGGGGTCCGGCTCACCTTTGAAGTGCGAGGCGGTGATGGTGTTGACAGCGGAGCCGCGGGGCAGCGAGCCGGACAGGAAGCGCTCCACCGCCCCGCCCGTCTCCTGCTTCACCCAATCATTGATCTCCTTCACGTCTCTGGCCCCGCCCATCAGAGCCTTGGGCCGCACGCCGTACTGCCGCTCCACCACAGAGAAGAAGTCCTGCTTCAGACGCAGACCTGACACACACACACACACACACACACACACACACACATAAACACAGAGGTTATTAGTTTTACATTTTTCATTAGTTTTATTATTTTATTATTATTTTATTATTTTATGTTATTTCATTTTGACGTTTTCAATTTCAGCTTAGTTTTTATTAGTTTTTAAAGAAGGTTTACTAGTTTAATTTAATTTAGTTTATTTTAGTTTGTATGCTTAGTTTAAGTTTAGTTTTTATTAGTTTCGGTTTTAATTTTAGTCTGTTTTTAATGTGAGGTATTTGTTGACGAGGAGATTCAAAAAAGTCAGAAAAAGTTTTTACTCTGTGATAAAAAGTCACCAAAACATCAAAGTGTTTGAAACCTGTCTTCAGGACAGACGGAGACGTAAACCTGCAGCTGAGACTAAAGAGAGACAAACACACGTTCCACACAGCGTCACAGCTCGTCTGGAACCCAGTGAAGGAACAAGGAACGTGGAGAACCAGCCAACAACATGTTCAAGAGCCTTTTATTCTGAAAAATTAGTAAAGAACCATTTAAAAAAAAAAAAAAAAAAGCTGCTTAATTGAACCAGTTGGGCCCACAAAGAACCTTCGTAAAATGGTTCCTTTAAGAACCTGTTTTTGCTAAAATTCATTTTTCAATGGATCTTTGAGGCACCTTTGCGGTTCTTTAAATAATTTACTACACAAACGGTTCCTCAAAGAACCCCTTGCTCTAAGGTCCTTTGTGGAACCAACAAAACAGTTCCTCTATGGCATCACTCTGAAAAACATTTTTGGTTCCAGGTAGCATTTTTATTTTTCTGTGTGTGCAAAACTAAAACTAAAGTAAAAACTAAAACCACGTGTGAAAAAATATTTTATTGTAACTGAAATAAAAACTAAAAATTAAACTACAACTAAATGAAACGATGCTGATATTTATTGAGACGGGGAATTACACCAAGCGGGGGAACTGAGGGCCCACACTGGTTCTACCTGTTCAGTGTCTCTGTAACACACACACACACACACACACAGCAGACTCACGGCGGGCCAGGTAGATGCGGGCGGCGGTGCTCAGGCCCTTCCCGGCCGTCCTGACGGAGGCCAGCAGGTCCTTCAGCGTGTCGTGCAGCTGGGGGTCCTGCAGCGTGTGGTACCGCAGAGCCCGGAACAGGCGCCGCTGAGCGCGCTCAGACGCCCCTGTGGGAGGAGCCACAGCTCAGGTGAAAGGTTCTGCTGCGTGGGAGACGATGTCACCACCTGAGACAGCAGCTCTGACTCAAAAATACCAACTGACAACATGCAGATGCCGTCCACCATGCAGGTCACTCAGATGGGGGGTGAATATTCTGACAAGTCATAAATTTACAAGGAAAAAAACTACAAATTTATGAGAAAAAAACTCAAAACTTCTGAGATTATAATGTCATAAATTTATAAGGAAAAACCTTGAAAAGTCTGAGATTATAATCTCAAAGACATTTACAAGAAAAAAAACTGGATATTCTCTGAGATTAAAGTCGTAAATTTATGAGGGAAAAAACCTCATTGTCACAATTTTCAGTGTGTAGATGATCAAACTGCTTGGACATCAAAAAGCCGAAGGTCACAGTCGCTGTTTCCCCCGACACACCTGAGCTACTGTGGAAATATTACAGGAATATTACAGGAATATTACAGGAATATTACAGGAATATTACAGGCAGCAGTGTGAATGTGTGCAATGCAACCCCCAGTTGGCCCCCTGTCTGTGGACGATGTGACATCACTGATGACATCACCTGCCACCACAGTGCAGGCGCTCGGTTTGACCACCAGGGGTCAGGCTTGGGGGTGTGAAGGGGCGACTGACCCAGGGACAGCTGCGTGAGCACGGCCGACACGCTGACGGGCGACAGGAAGACGTTGGCGGTGGCGTCGCGACCCGCCAGGGCGCGGAACAGGTTGTAGCCGAAGTCGGAGGTGGCGGCGGCCATCTTTGTTGTGGGCGTGGTGAAGAGCTCCACGTGCTCCTCCTCCGCCGGCGCCTCCTCGGTGTCCGACTGCGAGCGACAAACACACAGAGACGCAGAACATCTGACTTCAGGTTCACCTCCTGTGTTTGGTGCCTGGATCCCCTCTGTTCTCTGAGGTTCTCTGAGGTTCTCTGAGGTTCTCTGAGGTTCTCCGAGGTTCCCCGGCTCGGCTGCACCAAACTAACTAACTAAACCAATAAAGGGACATATTATCTGATATATATATTATATATCAGGGGTCTTCAACTTTTTTCAAGCCAAGGACCCCCAAACTGATCGAGTGATGGAGCAGGGATCCCCTTTAATATATACTGTATATATATAATATATACTTTTATATTAAACTGGGCCTAGAAACATGTGTAAAAGTACCTTATTATTGTGCATTAAGCTGTTCAGATAATACACAGTTTATTTATTCAGGTTTTTATTTTAAACGTGCGAGGTACAGCGACAGCAAAAGGAAAGAGGAAACAAAAATAATTGAGGGTCAGAGGGTCGTATATGTAAATTAATATCTTATCTGTGTTTTGTTTGCTTATCGTTATAAAGAATTTCGGGATGAAACAGAAATGAAATTGATTACAAGAGTTCAGCAGCCATAAGCTTTTGCTTCAGCCAAAAACCCTTTTCGACCAGCCATATTCATTTTCTTTAATTCTTTAATTATGTTTAATATGTTGTGCTGCTGTGATCGAAATAAACATATTCATTCATTCATTCATTCATTCATTCATATCAGCCTCAGGGGATATGTGGGCGCGTCATGGACCCCCTGTTGAAGACCTCTGTTATATATCTTATATCTGTCATAGGGAAACCCAGGAGCCTCACACTGACGTCTGTTGTGTGTGTGTGTGTGTGTGTGTGTGTGTGTGTGAGTGAGATGTGTGTGTGTGTGTGCGTGTGTGTGTGTGTGTGTGAGATGTGTGTGTGTGTGTGTGTGTGTGTGTGTGTGTGTGTGTGTGTGTGTGTGTGCTCTCACCAGCTGAGCCTGGCTGAAGCTCAGTGCGGCTCCAAGCAGCAGCAGGAACGTCGTCGGCTTCATCCTGCAGGAGCAACATGAGGAAGATATGATGTGTGATGATAATTATTTATATAAATAAATATTTAAAAAATAAATGATAAAAATCAGTTTTCTGGTAATTACTTCATTAATATATTTATATTTAAACTTTATATTCATTTATTTTTGCAACTTGTCTGGTCTTTTTTTGTCTTTTTTTTTTTTTTTTTTTTTTTTACCTTTTGGGAAAATAAATATTCTGGTCATCTTCTAATCAGTAGAATCGATCATCATTTTTGCTGATTGGTTAATAAAAATCATTGATTACTTCATTCAAAGGTGATCTTGTCCACACACACACACACACACACACACACACACACACACACACACACACACACACACACACACACACTTTCTTTAGTTCTTTTAAGGACATCTGTTTTTTGTTGAGATTCTCCTGGTTTCTGTGGCTGACACACACACACACACACACACACACACACACACACACACACACACACACACACACACACACAGCACACCCACACCCCCAGTGGCTGATGGGAAACCCAGACGCTCAGGTTTCAGCAGACGACTTCGTCCAAATCCTCCGAGGCAGTTTGAGTTTACACACACACACACACACACACACACACACACACACACACACCCGTCATGCTGTGTGTGTGTGTGTGTCTTTCTGTCTTTTTTCTTTCTTTCTTTCTCTCTTTCTGAGCCTCCAGTCGTCTCTGTGTGTTTGCGAAAACAAAATCCACAAAATTGTGTTTGACTCAGTTCCTGCTGGATTTGACTCATAATTATGTGACTGTCATGTTTATGATTATAATTACAGTTTATATTTATAGTTTTGTTTATAGCAGTTATCTAAAGGCAGAGATTACAAAATGATTCACAGGAGGCCGGAAAGACAGAGCGCTGACAAAACAGCAAACAGGAACCATGGAAGAAATGGGGTAAAAAAATTTAAAAATTTAAAAAATTAAAAAAAAAAAGGCAATAAAAAGAAAAGAGCTCAAGCCTCCAGCGATGTTTCACTCATCACTCGTCTTCCACACTTTTGTTTCGCAACAAAAACTAAAAGTTCAGCAGCCGACGTGGAAGTCCCAGACGCCGGACTTTCCCAGCAGACCACAAACACAGCATCCCAGTTCTGGCTAAACCCTAATTACGGAAATGTCAGGGAAAACGAAACTAAAAGGTTAAAACAAGATGTTTTTGTGATGAAACATTTTAAAATTGAAATTTCAGTCCAGTTTCCTGTTTGTGCGCGGCTGAGCCCAGACGTCTGCTCGGCTCCGAGGGAAAAATCTACAAACGACCTGGAATAACCGGAGCTTCCTGAACCTGTGATGCTGCAGCAGAGAGGAAAAGCTTCTGGCCGCTTCAGGTTCAGCTCTAATAACACGAATAACCCGAGGAAAATGAACACACAGGCATAAAACGATCTATATTAAAGGACAGCTTTTGTATTTTTTCCAGGTTAGGCTGTGTTTGTGACTTGGCTGCTAAAGGACGTCCAACCAACTGGCCCCAAACTGTTTTTCCCTGCCCACTCGACATCAGCAGTGACTGCATCGAGAGGGCTTCCACCTTCAAATTCCTGGGAGCACACACACACACACACACACACACACACACACACACATCTCAGAGGGCCGCTCCAGCTCTGCTGATACAGCAGAGGTAAAAAAACAAACAAAAAAACAAAAAGCCCAGCAGTGACTGCAGGAGAAGCGGCTGGTGGGTTTGCGTCACGGTGTGCTGGAGCTCTGCAGAGGCCCTCAGCCTGCTGCCCTCTGGGGGGCGCTACAGCTGCTTCAAAAGCCGGACTAACAGGCTAAAGACCGGTTTCCCTCTCTGGGCCGTCAGAACTCTGAACTCCACAACACACACCAGACAGAAAAGTCCTCATCTGCTGAGCACCTCCACCTTTAACTCAACATTTTAATGCAATATGCTATGTTTTTAAGCACAATACACACATGCTTTAAATGCAATATCCATCCTTTTTATAGTATTTATTTGAGTTTCATATTTATTGAATGTCTGTCTTTAATTGTCTTATTAATTGCACTGACCAGGAGTAGCACTCCTAATTTTGTTGGACTTGTACAATGACAATAAAGGCTTTCTATCTTTCTGTCTATCAGATGGTGGTGATGCAACATTTCTGGATGCCAACCACCGAAAAAACAGCTCATTAAAAATAAATTTACATATTTGTGCATGGACACGTTTGCGAGAGAACTGGAAAGGGAAAATGTTTGGGAACCTGCAGGACTCCATCTGAGCTCCCTGAGGTGAAGCAGCGTCCCTGTGTGTGACGCTCGCCGGCGCCCCCTATGGAGGCCACCATCACTGTCTGATGATGAGCTTCAGACAGCAGAGAGACCTGCAGCACTGACCTCAGAGCTGCTGTTTGCTGCTCACTCACTGCTCTGAGGTCAGCTCATGTTCAGAGCAACATGGAGCTCAGAGGGACAGGAGACACTCTGCCGTCTCCACCAGGGGGCGCTGCAGGGGGACATGACACCTGAGCCGCTTGGAAACTGCAGTTCTCAAATTCTGCCCGACACCGACCCTACCCGACTTTTTCGGGTAGGGTCGGGCCTAAAATGTATGTGAATTGGTCGGGTAGATTAGGGCTTCAGGTTCTGGTTCTGTGGTGAAGCTGCCTCCCGCCAACTATTATGTCCTTTCTCTCACTGCTACTAGAATTTGAGTCACCGGCGCTGCTAAATAATGGCGAATTTGGTGATCTTTTTTTTTTTCCTCTCCTTTTTTTCGGGCTTTATCGGGCTGTCGGGCCTAAAGTTCGGCTAATTAGTTAATTAATTAATTTTCAGGCCCGATGAGAACTCTAGACTGGAGTTGTGCTCGAAGCCGCTTTGAGCTGCGAGGAGGAGAGGAGTTTAGAATCAGGTCTCTCTGCAGCCTGAGGCTCTGACGTCACATGAACACAAAAACATGAACGATGCAGTGAAAGTGAACTCCTGAGGCATTTCTGAACCCGGCTCTTCTGAGGACTGACTTCTCCACACAGGAAAATAAAAGGTTCTAACTGGGAGCAAAAATGGTTCCTTGGAGTGACGCCACAGAGGAACCATAAAGAAGTTTGTTTAATTTTCATAAGTGATTTGACTGGAATTTGATTTAATCTGATTTGAAATTCTGACTGGGCTTCTGGCTGCTGCTTGTTGGACAAACTGTAATCTGCTGTCTTTATAGGGATTAGTGTAATCCTGGCTTGTAGCTGCAGCTCTGCTCAGATGTTTGGAGACATCTGAGGCGCCTGGTCCAGCGTGCAGACGAGCTCCTGCAGCGACTTGCCTCGCTGGTATGCGTCAGGCTGTGGCTCAGAGCGCTGTTTGGTCTGGCCGCGGCCCAAACCAGCACAGATTACCGCCAGGACCAAGCCCGTCTGTGCGCTCCCCGCAGGTCGGCGTGGCCAGATTGTGGAAATCAGGAGAGAAACAAAAAAGATTTCAAGTTTTGCACACTGCACTGATATTCCTGATGTTGAACTTTGTCTTTAAATAAATCAAACAGCTTCAAAGAGCAGCTGTAAAGGTTCATTCTACTAAAAACAGACAAAAACTGGTAGCCATGTCTTGTTTTTTTCCCGTTTATGTTCTCTGTCATTATGTTGCCGCTAAATATGTGTTTTATTGTTTCCTGCTGCAATGAGTTTATCAGTTTACCTTCTGTTCCTTTTTTCTTATTTTTACAAAATCCTCCTCTGAGGACGGGGTTGACAATCAGCGTCACCGACCAAAGACCAAAGTCAGAATCAGAGTCAGAGTCAGGAATACTTAATAGTGATCCCCGAGGGGAAGCTGGGTTTACCGGTCACAAAAATGAATGAAATAAGGAAAACTAGATGTGAAAAAACATTTTAACTGAAATAAAAATGAAAACAAATATAACTAGCCGGAGCTGCACTGTGTGATTTGTGTTTTTTATGTAATCTTTTATTTTTTGTAGTTATGTTATTACTGAATCTGTTACATTGTTTCCTACTGTA
The DNA here is from genome assembly GCF_902150065.1 of Myripristis murdjan. Classification (NCBI taxonomy): domain Eukaryota; kingdom Metazoa; phylum Chordata; class Actinopteri; order Holocentriformes; family Holocentridae; genus Myripristis; species Myripristis murdjan. The sequence goes on from NC_043993.1 coordinate 37,400,961, forward strand.
GTGAGTTTTCTCTCTTTGTGTTTTGCTGTTTTTAGTCTCTGTCTTTCATGATCCCTGTATCAGATCCAGCTGCTCTCAGTGTGTGTGTGTGTGTGTGTGTGTGTGCACAGTGTCTGT